>NW_028251418.1:0-51295 GCF_964263255.1 Lissotriton vulgaris
ATTAAAAAATCAAGCAGGAAAGAAAATAGAAGTGATTAGCAGTAGGGGAAAAAGGCCATTAAAGCCAAATCAAAAGTACAAGTCCCGTGAGTGGACTTATATAATAATCCCACCAGTAGTGGAAATTAGTAGTAGTAGTCTGGAGGATTTAGAAGAAACCAGTGACAATGATTGAAGTTGTTTTCTTTTTAGGTTGAGGTTTATTTTTGGCATAAGGCTGAAGAAATTGTGTTAGGTGACATAAGGTCGAAGAAATTGTGTTAGCTGGAAAAACACATTGATGTAAGACGCAAGGTCGAAGAAAAGCTGTTAGAAGGGTTACTAAAAAAAAAAAAAAATTTTTAAAGGGGAGGTGTACGTATATATAAAAAAAAGTACTTTACATTTTTGTTTTTGATTTAAGTAAAAAACTCTTGTAAAAAAAAAGATGCCTAATACTGACAATTCAAGGTGTGCTATTTTTAGAAGATGCTGTAAAATGTCTTCTATTTGTGTGATTCTAATAATTTTGGTTTGGTTGATTTTGGCAGTCATCTTTCCTTTTGGGATTGATAAAGAAAGTTATAAAGCTAACATGACTAGTAAAGCTGAGACTAAACAAGCTGTTCATGATGTAGCAGGCAAAACTAACAAAGTTATTGAGCACAAACCAGAGATCCACCAAGATAGATCTGTTGGTGATTTTTCTAGTAATTCTTTCTCAAGACTCTTGTCGGAATATGTAAAAGTTATGGATGTGAAGGACTGTTACGTCTGTGTGAAGCTACCTGCTTCTGTTTCAGAGGGGGTTACATATAACATGCTTCCCCTTACTTATGGCATTACATGCAGTGTTATAGCTAGTTTGTTTTATCAAACAGGTCGTCTGGAGTACTATTACTCAGATTATGACGAAATTTTAGCAAATTTTAAAGTTGTAAATAGCTTGAACAAAGTAAGACCTGCTAAACAGATGAGGGAATTCTTTTTGGTAACTAATGAACTTACCCATGAGTATGCTTTCAAAAACAACTTAACATGCAAAATGAGAGCTGAAGAAAAATCATTTCTAAAATTGGTTGAGGAGAGAAGGGCAATTTACAAGAGGAATGAGATGCTGAAACAAACTAAATCAAAGTTTTGGCAAATTGAGGATGAAAAGCTCAATTGTGGAAATGGATACGCTGCTATTCACATAGATGAACCTGTTAGTGGAAAATTCTGTATTAGGGGAGACAATACTTTGTATGATAATTTCTTTGTGGGTGCAAGTCAATTATTATTATTATTGGGGCATTTGTAGAGCGCTGCGATTACGCACACCGGCGTGTCCACGCGCTGAAAGTGGGAATAGGCAGATGACAGGGAACACAGGAACTGCGCGGGCCATTATTTAGTGTAAAGTTTTTAGTTTTGCTCGGAATCTAGCCTCCTCTGGTTCCAGACGCAGGTCCGTTGGCAGTTTGTTCCAGTTGGTTGCCGCCAAGTATCTGAAAGACCTGCCTCCCATGCGGGCCTTCTTGATTCTTGGAATCCTCAGTAGGCCGCCCCCTGTAGATCTAAGCGCACGTGTTGGTATGTACGTTTCGATCAAATTCGTCAGAGGGTCGGGTGCCCTGCCATTCATGATGCGATGACAGATGCAGAGGGCTTTATACTCCACTCTTCTCCTCACAGGGAGCCAGTGTAGCTGCTGGAGGGCCGCCTTGGAAGGCGCCCTTTTAGGCAATCTGAGAATCAGACGCGCTGCCGCATTCTGCAGCACTTGCAGGCCGGCCATGCTTTTTTCTGGAGCCCCCAGGTACAGCAGGTTCCCATAGTCCGACCTAGCTGTCACCAGGGCATGGACCAGGGTTTGACGGGCTTCAAGCGGGAGTAGGTCCAGGACCTTCCTCAGCTTCTTCAGAATCCCGAAACAGACTCCCACCACCCGATTAATCTGGGGGCCAAATGTGAGACCTACGTCAAACCACACCCCCAAATTGCGCGCCTTTAGGCAGGGGGTTGGGGTAGGTCCAAGGCAGGAAGGCCACCATGCCGGCGACCAGGCAGACTGGGCTCTCCCCACCACCAGCACCTCTGTCTTGCTGCCGTTCAGCTTCAAGCAATTGTTGGCCATCCATTCGGCTAGATCTTTCATGCACGAACGGAAGCCATCGGCAGCAAGACAGGGCGCATGCGATAGGGAGATCACCAGCTGCGTGTCGTCGGCGTAGGAGACCAGTTGGAGGCCATGGCTCTCCACAATCGAGGCAACAGGCGCGACATACATATTAAAGAGGGTTGGGCTCAATGACGAGCCCTGCGGCACGCCTTGGCCCAAAGGCACCCCCTTTGAATAGCAGTCTCCCTGCCTGACTCGAAAACTTCTCCCATTGAGAAAGTCTTGGATCCATCTCAGCGCGGTGCCAGAGATGCCACCTCTGTTCAGACACTGTAGCAAGATGTTATGTGCTACAGTGTCGAACGCTGCGCTGAGGTCCAACAGGATCAAAGCCATAGTTTGGCCTGCATCCACGCCCTCTCTCAGATGTTCCGTGGCCATGAGAAGGGCGGACTCGGTGGAATGTCGTGGCCTAAAGCCAAACTGCGTCGCATGGAGCAGTCCCCTTTCTTCCACGTGCTTCATGATTTGGGTATTGACCACCTTTTCCGCCACTTTTGACAGAAAAGGCAGGAGGGAGATGGGCCTCAGATTTTCTAATACCTCGAAGCCTAAGTGGGGTTTCTTCCGGAGCGGGAGCACCACCGCCTGTTTCCACCCTGTCAACATTAATTGCGGCTGTTTAATTAATGGCATGTGCCTATTTTAAATGTTCTTTTGTCTATGTCGTGTCTTATATGTGGCAAAGGTTCGTGGAGAATCCTGTTGGCCTAAAAAGAAGATGATAAATAAAAATGCTGCATTCATGTGCTTAAAGCTAGATAACATAAACTAATGGGTTAACATTAGTAAAGGGGGTGGGTAACAGATTGATTTTCATTACTCAAATTAATTAATGTTTTGTGTTTGTTTGAATACTAGCCTTCAAGAAAGAGGCCTGAGGCCTAGCTTTTTAAATGGGTGTTTGGAATCCTGTCGCGAGCACAGCTAAGAAAGTGGAAAGGTTTTGCCACAATAACGTTCATCAGAAAAATAAATAAATGGAACTGTGCAAGATGTGCTCTGGGTTGAATAACTTCAAGGACAGGAAGCGGCAGAACAGCCAAGCTGAGGAAGCAGCGAACTGTTATTTAATAAGATGTTGTAAAATCCTCGGAAGCTAATGTCGCCTGTGGACAAAGGGCAAAGACGTTTTAGAAAGGCACAACTTTGGATTGAAAAGTTTATGATCTCATATGGACTGACGGCTGTCAGCCAATAGAAATGCTGAATGACGGAGAAAAGGTATTCTTTTAGTGTGAATTAGTAAGTTTTAGATAGAGAAAAGGTATAAAACCTGGCCCCTTGGGAGGAGGGCTGGCTGGCTCGTTCCTGATTCCTGAAGGGCGTGAAGTGCTGTCGGACTTTTGACTCACGTAAGGATAGCAGAACTAATGACTTTTCCTTTTAGGTTTAAATGAGTTTAGTCAGGGAATTAGAATTTAGGGAATGAGACCTTCACTGCTTTAATTCTCTGCAAGCTGATCCATTTTAAAATGTCAGTCTAATATGCCTTTACCTTGATTAAAAGATGCTTTCAAATTGCTAATAAAAAGATTTCTATTTCTAAAATGCTCTTTGTTTGATAATAAAATTAATAAATTAGATTTTGAAATGACAAGCTGGCCTTGTTTATTCTTAATCTAGTTACCATCAGTTGATCCATTTACCTAAGTGACTTAATTAAATGTTTCCGTTATATTTTCATGATTATGATGATGATAAAACTGCAGTTGTATATAATATGTAAATAGTTTGTGAATAGTTCCAATTAATTAGGTCACATGATTCAGTTGCCCAATATTTGTCTCAGTTATTTATGGGCCTTGTGAAGAGTTTATGATTAATGGTGAGTATCATGGTGTTGGGTAGTGTTATTGAGACAGATTTTCTGTAGGGGCGCTGGATCAACATTATACAGAATATGGTTTGATTCGAGTTTCAATAATCCGTGACAATTATATATGCCAATTGTTATATGTATGATCACAGACGCAAAACTGCTCCCAATTTAATGCACTAAAGGGGCCCTTGTCTTATTTCACAGCTGCATTATTTCGGCTGAATGAAGTACAGTAGAGGTGACTGGAGCCGATAAAACTGTCGGCAGCAGCAGAGGCATATTTCTAGGGATGTTTAGAGAACAACACTTCAGGATGATGGGCATTTCGTGCCGTATTGCATCTCAAGCGTGGTCCCAGTCACAAGGGCACCAGGCACAGGTGCAGGCCGCGGCTGCCAAAGATTCCTGAAGGATTGGAGAGACCCACGACAACCCTGGCTCATGTCTGAGTGAGCACATAGGAAGGTACGCTCAGTGCCATAGCCTTGAACCAGTCCATCTCTTCCTCTACAACCACTCCAAACTTCCGAGCTCGTCATGGAGCGCTTGGGTGGCAGCAAACCCCAACTCAGAGCACACGTGCTATAAACAGGAAGTACTCTCCATGGCTTTGAACAAAGCAGCTTTGTAGGTCTCGCCTAGGCAGTGCTGGCACTGTCTCTTTAAGACATGCGGTATTCAGGATATGTGCATAAAGCTCTGCCCACTTTTTGCCCATCTTTTTAATTGGCTCCTGTTCCTGTCCTTTGTAAAAGGCGGCTTTTCATTGGGCAATAGGCTTAGTAATCCCTCCTTAGTAACAGCCTAGTCTCTTCTTGTAACCTCCCACGAGAACCACCCCTGTTACATGTGTTGTTACTCCCTATGTCTTAATTACAGCCTCCTGGGACTATTTTCTTAAAAGGGTTCAGGCAGGACACACACTTGGTCCTAAGCTAGGCTGGCAGTGCTTATTTCACTCACAAAAACTTCTCACATTTATATGAGACGTCTATTAATTTCCCTTCATCAGCTCCACGCAGAGTAGAACCTAATCCGGTAAGAATTCTTTTGTCATATTTCAAAGCTACAAATTTTACATATGGACATAGCTAGTTGAATGTAATCGTGGTACTGTCTTGCATGCAATACATTATGGGCAGGGTACATTTACCATATCTTCTGCAGGGTGCAGTGCCATAAGTGGCCAAAAGAACTTCCCTGGGACCTCTTTTGGGCACATATAGTACTGCACCCATGTCTGGAGAGAGATTCACTCTCTTCAGACATGACCCTAACTACTGAACCATCCTTTACCCCTCCAATCTGTCGCTAAGAAAAACTTAAAACATATACTACTCATTCATAACCCTCAAACACTTATTGTTGATAACTACCTCAGCCTCTCTTCCCCCATAAAAACCAACTACATCTTCTATTCCAAACGCCCCTCCAAATGGAAAAGCATTTTCCTACGTCAGCTCCCAGTCACTCACTCAATCAAAATTCCCTATGGATTTAAATTATCCACTACCCCCTCCCCAATCTTTCCAGGTGAAATCAACATCTCCATCTGTTGTGAACGTATCTAGGACCCTAATTAAATATTCCAGATTCATGCCCTTATGTGGTTATAACAAATCATATCCTTATAAAGGCATAAGAATCATATCCATATTTAGTCATAGCCAATGCAGTCCAAATACGGCAAGGCTAATTCCCTAGACTCCTAGAAAGTACAACGCGTTCTTTAAACAAACCAAGCCTCCAGCAGCCTGGGAATTCCCCCTGCTTCTGTTTTGATTTGTCCTAGAACTCCTGAGAGTCCTGAAAGAACTGCCAGTTCTTAGTGACAGTTCTTGGTGACATCTTATGTCCAACCTTACCTCAAACTCAGCACCTTCCAGGTATAAATATACCAGCATTTGCCTTAAGCAAACACACGGTGGTTTGGAGTAGAGCGGCTATCTACTTACCCAAAGCCCAGCTGATGCTAGTGCCGAAGGAAGCCGACCCTCCCATTTGACGCACTGAGAGAGACGCTGTCTTTTCTCCTGCGGAGAAATCCAGCTCCAGTGTTTCCAGTCACCCTTGCGGGTTGCTGGGAGATCGAGTCCTGAGAAAGAGATACAAGACCTCCTTCATTCTAAAACCAAGGTACGGAGCTGATTAGATCCTTAGAGAATTCTTGATTCAGATTCTTGGCAAAAATAACTTAACTTAAACTGCAGCTCACTTACTCCTTCCCACGTACTAGGCTTAGGTTAGGTACACAGGGGTAGGCGTATTTTAGAAGCACCAATTGAGTACGTTTAGTCAATTTTTATCATTATATGTATTGTATATATTTTATCCGTTTTAAGTATCATATGGCTCAGAAACCATATAAATGCTTTTACAGTATTATTTCATAATACTCCTTTTACTGTACGCACTTTACTTTATGACAAGTATTACAATTGTGGCAATTCACTTCTCTTGCATGAGAAAGAAGACTGCTCAATAAATAACAACTTTCATTGAAAACGCCCGTCTCTCTATTTCTCTGCACTCTAGTGAAACTAAGCATGCACGATTGATTGAGTGAAATAGCTATCTATTGTTTTCACATGACCCTGGAGATATACTCCTTATTCTGGAGGGAGCAAAGTTGTCATGTTTATGCGGTTGTCAGAAGCTAATCCCTTCTTGTCTATTCAGGAAAATTAACTCATTCCTGTTCACTCGAGAAAGTTTCTAGTGACCTCTGAGCTAGCTGGCATTCATAATTAAGTCTAACATATTCAATAGCGACCTAGTCGACCTCAGTCCTACGTCTAAACTATCGTTTATGTTATTCCAATGCGCAGAGCCTACTGGGAATATAGGAACTACACTACATGGCGCCCAACGTTTGGTAAGGCGATAATCTAACGCAAGGTACTAGAATAACTCAGTCGTGCTTTTCACACAGACCCCTTTTTCCCGTAAAAACTCCAATAGACGTCTGGAGTGGGTAAAAGGTTAATATCTGCCAGAACTTAGTAGGAAGAGATTCCTATGTATTTTGGTTTAGTCAAAGTTGAAGGATACAGTGTTCCAAAATATTGTGCACCTAATCTTTGTTTCCTTGAAACTCGCTCTGCAAACTTTCTGTCAGTAAAAATGTCAGATAGTGAGGAAGAAAGGGAGAGAGCAAAACTAGCAGCTCAACTCTTAGCGGAAGACACAATTTTCCAAATTGACGACCCGAATGCTATATTCATCCCGGTCAATATAAGAAAAACTATAACTATAAAACTTATAGAAAATGGAGTATCATCAAGAGGTGGTACAGTTATATTTGTGGTAGCGGCCCATGAATATCGGCAGACAGAGGTATTCTATTCCTGGATGCATTTTCCAGCAGCACATGCTGTGACACGCGAGTTCCACTACTACAAAATAGAGGAATCTCCATAGGAATACACCCCTTTCGAGGACGTTGAAATTCCACTAACATACCAAGAGCACCAGCTCTGGTTTAATGGCGCCCTAAAACATCAAAATCACATTACCAGGCTCGGTCCACTAGGTAGACCAGGAGCCACATGGCAGCCTCTAGCCAGCTACACACCACATCCCGACATTGAAAAAATGTCAAGCGAAGAGCTCTTAGTTAAAATAAAATAATTAACAAAAGCATATAGAGATTTAGTTCAATTAACAGTTGACGGTACAACCTACCGACTAAACACACTAACTGAAAATCCTGAAAAGATTTTCATTAAAAATAATAAAATAATTTAATTACTCAAAAGAAGAAGTGGGAGGGTAATAAACAAACCTCTCCCAGAGAAAAACAGTTTCAGTCCAGAGGAAGGTCTCCTCAACGAAGGGATAGAACTCCAGAAAGAGGAGGCAAGTCTCCCCAAAGGAAGCCCTCTGAAAAAAGATACAACCTTAGAAATAGGGACAATTTGAGAAAACCTGACAGATATCAAAATATTGATACACGTCCCTCGCGATCTTTTCAGACTTCCTCACAGAAACCGGAAAGAAGAGGACAGTCAGAACATAAAGAAGAGCACGTCAAGTCCAAAGACAAGGAACCTGCTCATCAAAGTAAAAAATTACAATTTCCCAGAAAGGAGGTAGCCAGTATTAAAGTAAAACATGCTGAGAATTCTGAGGACACAACTGAAAAACGGAGAGTGGGCCCAGACAATGCTAGACAGCGCAGCAGAAGTGACCATAGCTAGCAAGATCCTGATGAATCTTCTGGAGACAGTAGACACAAATGAATATATTCAAGTGGAAACTGCAGACACCAGAGTTAGTGTGCCCCATAAACTATATGAAATAACATTACGTATAGAGGGGGACAAAACTAGGAAAATAAGAGGTCTCTTTTGGGAGAATCTATCTAAAGGCTATGATATCCTTCTAGCATAGAAAGACTGGCCACCAGAGTTTGTCAGGGAGTGCCCACATGGCGAAGAAATGATTATGCCTGCCTTCTCAAATCACATTCCAATTCATAAAAAATACACATTTGCTAGGAAATGGGCAGTGGCCCAAGCACCTGCATTATATAACAATCATGTAGGATGAGATGAGGATTCTCCTCACCATAAAATCCAGTTAAAAAATCAACCTACCCTGTTAAGCAAGAAGCTAAAAAACAAGTAAGAGAAATCTTAGATCAACTTGAATATCAGGGGGTGATTGAAACATGCACCTCACAAAAGAACAATCCTTTGTTTCCTGTCTCCAAACCAGACAATTCATATCATCTAGTTTTGGACTACAGACACCTAAACTCCTGCTGTAAAACTTTTGCAGTACAAAACTCACACAGTGCAGCACTAATGAATAATATCGTTCACAAAAAATATAAAACGACTGTGAGAAGTTGGCCCGATATGCAACGTTCGCTATTCTAGCGACCGCTATGTATCGTTCCAACGACCCTTATGGTGTTTGGTTGTAAGTCAACCTATAGACCAGCTATCCTAGTAGCGTGGATACGAGCAGTCTAAGGCTAAAGACTCGAGAGGGCGTGTTAAGCCAGCTGTTTACCACACATGTACCCCTTGAACATCCAGTGAAAGGACACCACACAAGTGTTATGAAAATAAACAGTATATTTATTAAGAATCACAACAGCCCTGTACTCTTTATGAGGACAGGGTACTAAGCACAAACCAAATCTCTTTAGCAAATACTTCAAGTGCACAATTAGGAACAAGTGTCCGAGGACACGGAAAGATTAAGGTCTCGGGCGGACCCGATAAGGCAAGTCGGAAGCGAGGGACTTGGGACCCTAGAGTAAGGAGGCTATGCAGGCACCGAAATGCCGAGTTACCTAGCCACGAGGGCTGCGGCTGCACAAGTCTTACAGGCGTCGGGGTCTTCGCTGACGAGCCAGGAGCCGGAAGAGAAGGAGTTGCTGGCCGGCGACCAGTGCTGAATAGTTCGTAGAGATCCAAGCCTGGATCGGAGATTGAAGAAACCTGAAAGCAGAGGGGACCAAGTTCGTACTACTAGCCAGTAGTCAGAGGGTACCAGGAAGGCACCGGTTGGCCGTCACCTCGACCAGGTGAGTGGGCGACGCTAGGCTCTGCAGTCTCACGGACCAGGAGGCGTTGTCGGCGACCACGGCGGAGGTGCGAGCTGTCCCACGAAGGATGATGCTGTCGGCGTCGCTGGGCCCAGGATGGGGCAACAAGCCTTGGCAGCTCTCAGGGCCACGTGGTGGGCCTAAGAGGGCGTCTTGAGTGGACCCGGAGGGTCCGGGTTGCTTCTCGCAAAGATGGAAGCAAGGGCCAGTCTGGAGCAACCAGACCAGCAGTGATGATTCTCGGATGTCGTCACAGAAGGGCACAAGCCAGCGGCTAGTGACCAGACAACGTGCTGAGCAGCGAGCAGAAGGGCCCCACGCAGATCGTGGAGATGCTGGGAGACTGCACTTCGGTGCTGGAGCGGCTCAGGGTCGGGGCTTCTCGGACCCCAGAGCACTCACCAGAGAGTTACCTCGATGGTCGTGCTGGTTTTTAAGAGCGTGCAGGTTCTGATGATGGCCGGTCCCTCGAGGTCTCGTCGCACCCACGGATCACAGCTGAGCTGATGATGTGGGTAGAGGTCAGAGGTGCCAGGGAAGCCGGTTCTCGTCGAGCTGGGCCGTCGGATTCCTTGAGGAAGGACTTACAGCAAACCGCAGAGTTCTTAGTTGGTGCCCGCTGATGCAGGGTGACTACTCCTTAGTCACAAGGGAGAAATCTTGAGAAGAGTCTTGAATGTCCTTTCGTAGAAAGTAGTTCTTGAATCAAAGATGATCTAATTTGGAAGGGTCCCCGCTCCGGTCTTTATTCTAAAGAAAGGGGTGGGTACATGACTAGGTCCTGCCCTAAGGGTGGGACCAGGAAGGGGGGTAGTTACGCCCCTCTCCCCTGCCGGACTTTCCCCAGGCCAGGGCTGTCGCCCCTGGAACTGGTTCTAACCGGCAGATGCGTAGTGAGCATCGGGGTGCCACTTCGCAGTCACCTTCTCGCCAAAGCCCTACCTACCCAGAATACACAAACCCTGTCTGGGACGGTGCGAACAGCGCCCTCGACAGGAAACCCTTTGTCCAAGTGCTCCTCGCTGGAAGGACTCCCAGCAGCAGGAGGTCAGACTCGTGTCTGTGGTGGCAGCATCCATTTTGTGGAGCTGAGGCTTCAGTTAACTTTAACCGGGGTTCACAGTTACGTACATGTCGTGTCCCTCTAGAAGGGTGGGATGCTAACCTCATCGCCAGAATTGGTGAGAGGGCAGCACCCCGATTCGTATGACACCTTACTCGACATGCCTTGATAACGCGACACCGGAGTTACCGATATGGTACGCGTTATCATGGAACAGCCATTGGGTCTTGATTCCGCAAGCTGCAACCGGGCTCGGCTCGGGCCTGAACCTAGCTCACACGAGCCCACGCACTCTGCCTTCAGGATTGTTAAGGCCTGCCATAGGAGTGACTGATAGGAACTCGGGTGTCCATTGTATGGTTAGATATAGAGCTACTATACCTAAAGCGAAGGGTGGTTACACGGCTTCGCCCCAGCTGTCGTGCAGCCAGTTGTGTCAAATTTAGGAGGCCAGCCAGGGGTGGCATAATACATGCTTCAGCCCCTGGCGGCCCTGGGTACACCTATGCCCTGCGTTACGGGGTCTGACAAGGTGGCTCAGTACCAATTGGTAAATGCACCTAGGGTACATCTCGTAATTTAGAAAGAGAACAGCCAGGCTGTGGGTCTGATCAGCAGGCCCACAGCCAGAGAAAGTCGTAAACCAGTGAAACAAAAGCAAAAAATCTGGGTGATCATAGGATTGCAGACCCTACTCTCCTACATGACCCCCCCCCAAACGTCGGAACAATAAGCTAACCTTGACCAGGTGAGTCTTCTTGTTCTAAGTGGAAATATCTGGAGAGCCCATCGGCATTGCCATGATCAGTACCAGGTCTATGTTCCACTGTAAAGTCCATCCCCTGTAGGGAAATGGACCACCTAAGCAGTTTGGGGTTTTCACCCTTCATCTGATTTAGCCACAAGAGGGGCTTATGGTCGGTCTGAATCTTGAAGTGAGTACCAAACAAGTATGGCCTCAGCTTCTTCAGGGCCCAAACCACAGCAAAGGCCTCCCTCTCAATAGCTGACCAATTCTTCTCTCTAGGGGTCAGCCTTCTGCTTATAAAAGCAATGGGCTGGTCTTGACCATCAAAATTCAGTTGAGAAAGAACAGCTCCCACACCCAACTCAGAAGCATCTGTTTGGACAATGAATGGTTTGGAGTAGTCCGGACTCTTGAGGATAGGCGCCGTGCACATGGCCTGCTTTAGGTCATCGAATGCTTTTTGACAGCTCGCTGTCCACTGAACCTTTTTTGGCATTTTCTTACTTGTCAGTTCGTTTAATGGTGTCACAATTGAACCATAGTTCCTGACAAACTTCCTATAGTAACCAGTCAGGCCCAAGAAAGCTCGAACCTGGGTCTGGGTGGTTGGAGGAGCCCAGTCCCTGATTGACTGTATCTTGCTCTCCAGTGGCTGAACCTGACCTCCACCTACAAGGTGGCCCAGGTATACAACCTGTGTCTGCCCTATCTGGCACTTGGTGGCCTTGATAGTGAGACCTGCTGCTTGCAGTGCCTCTAACGTCTTCCGCAGGTGGACCAGGTGATCCTCCCAGGTGGAGCTAAAGACAGCAATATCGTCAAGATACGCCGCACAGAAGTCATCCAGCCCAGTAAGGACTTGATTCACCAACCGTTGGAAGGTGGCAGGTGCATTTTTCAGACCGAAGGGCATCACCACGAACTGGTAATGCCCACCAGGGGTTGAAAATGCGGTTTTAGGCTTGGCGTCCTCAGCTAACCTGATTTGCCAATACCCAGCTGTCAGGTCAAACGTACTTAGGTAGTTGGCCGAAGCCAATCTATCGATAAGCTCGTCTGCCCTTGGTATTGGGTGGGCGTCAGTCTTAGTGACTGCATTGAGACCCCTGTAGTCTACGCAAAACCTCATCTCTCTCTTACCACCCTGGGTGTGAGGTTTCGGCACTAGAACTACGGGACTAGCCCAAGGGCTATCCGAGGGTTCAATGACTCCCAACTCCAACATTTTCTGCACTTCACTTTTGATGCAGTCTCTAACGTGATCAGGCTGCCTGTAGATTTTACTCTTGACGGGCAAGCTGTCACCAGTGTCAACCTCATGGGTACACCAATCGGTCTGACTGGGTGTTAGAGAAAACATATGCCTGAACGACTGAAGAACCTGTTTACAGTTGCTCTGTTGATGTTCGGAGAGGCTGCCACAAAAGACAACACCATCTACCGAGCCATCGTCAGGATTCTGAGTGAGCAGGTCGGGGAGAGGGTCACTCTCCTCTTCCTGTCCCTCATCTAAGGCCATGAGCAAACTCATGTCCTTCCTGTCGACATATGCTTTTAGCCTGTTGACATGAAGCACCCTGTGGGGGCTCCGGGGAGTTCCCAGGTCAACCAGGTAGGTGACCTCTCCCTTTTTCTCCAGGATGGTGTAGGGCCCGGACCATTTGTCCTTGAGTGCTGCTGGGGCCACTGGCTCCAACACCCACACCTTCTGTCCGGGCTGGTAAACAGTCAAGACAGCCTTTTGGTCATGCCAAGCTTTTTGGAGTTCTTGGCTGGCCTTAAGGTTTTCAGATGCCTTTTCCATGTACTCAGCCATCCGCGAGCGGAGGCCAAGCACATAGTCCACTATGTTGGCTGCAGGCTTTTTGAGAGGTCTCTCCCATCCTTCCTTCACCAAACACAGGGGTCCCCTTACAGGATGCCCGTACAGAAGTTCAAAAGGGCTGTAGCCAACCCCCTTCTGCGGGACTTCTCTGTAGGCGAACAAGAGGCAGGGGATCAGGACGTCCCATCTACGCCGAAGCTTTTCCGGTAGTCCATGAATCATCCCTTTTAGGGTCCTGTTGAATCTCTCAACAAGCCCATTGCATTGTGGATGATAGGGTGTAGTGAACTTGTAGTTAACACCACATTCCTTCCACATAGCAGTTAAGTAGCTCGACATGAAGTTTGCACCTCTGTCGGAGACGACCTCCTTAGGGAAGCCCACTCTGGAGAACACTCCAACTAGGGCTCTTGCCACAACAGGTGCTGTAGTGGTCCTAAGGGGAATAGCTTCAGGATACCTGGTGGCATGATCCACTACCACCAGTATAAACTTGTGCCCTGAGGCTGTAGGTGGTTCCATGGGACCGACGATGTCGATCCCCACCCGTTCAAAGGGCACCCCCACCACAGGCATTGGTATAAGGGGGGCCTTTGTCGTGCCACCTGACTTACCACTGGCTTGGCAAGTGACACAGGAGCGGCAAAACTCCTTGGTATCCTCGTTCATGTGAGGCCAGTGAAAGTGTGAGACAAGCCTGTCCCACGTTTTCGTCTGGCCTAAGTGACCTGCTAAGGGAATCTCGTGGGCCAAGGTAAGTAGGAAACCACGCTGAGACAAGGGTACAACCAGCCTCCTGGTCATGCCAGGCTTGGGGTCTCTTGACTCAGTGTACAGGAGTCCATCTTCCCAGTATACCTTGTGGGTACCTGTGGCGTTCCCAGCAGCCTCAGCAGCAGCCTGCTGTCTGAGGGGTTCAAGAGAAGGGCAGTCTAACTGGTCCTTCCCCAGGTCTTCCCTTGAGGGTCCCCCTGAACCCAAGAATTCAACTTGATCAAGTTCGAATTCCCTTGGCTCAGTTTCCCTCAATTCCTGTAGGTCAGCCTCCTCTGAGACTTGATCCTCGACCTGGGGCAAGGGGGAAGGCGCAGCCTTAACCCTACTGCTCTTTTTCTTGGGAGGTGTCTGGTCCGTTGTTCCAGGATCCAGCACCTGTTCAGTGGGGCATTTCCTGACCTGTGACCTAGTCACAGCGAACACATGTGCTGGCAAACCTAACATTTCCATGTGAGTCCGGTGCTCCACTTCTGACCATTGTGACGACTCCAAATCATTGCCCAACAAACAATCCACTGGGAGGTCTGGACTAACTACAACCTTCTTTTGGCCAGTTACCCCTCCCCAGGAGAAAGCTACAATTGCCATACTGTGATTGGTAGTGACATTGCTTGCATTGGTCACCAGGAATTCTGTACCTGGCATGATCTGTCCAGGGTCCACAAAGTTAGGCGTCACCATGGTGACGCTGGCACAAGTGTCCCTATAGGCCTGAGCCATCTTGCCATTTATGAAAGGCGTCTGTCGGTATTTGCCCAAAGTATTGGGGCTTACGTCAGGGGATACGTCTGCGTCCCCTGTACTGACAAGGACAGCCTGAGTGAGTGTGCCAACTAAGTTGTCACGCCCCTCAGAACCCAGGGTTAACCCTACTAAACCCTTGGGAGGCGCACTACCACTGCTGACTGTACTAGGGGGCACAGGTGCCTTAGGGGCTGCAGTGGCAGGAGTCTGCCCTCCTCCTTTCTTGGTGCACTCACTAAACCAGTGAGACTTACTTTTACAGTACTGGCACCATCTTTTGGATTGGCCTTCTTTCTTCTTTTGGGGAGCCTGACCCCCACCCTCTTTGGGTTGTTGGGGACCTGTCGAAGACTTCTGGTCATTTTGTTCCCCTTTAGAATCTTTACCCTTCTGGTCTGCTTTCTTCTGACCACCTTGATTCTGGCCTTGGTTCTGCTTAACTCTCGTACGAACCCATCTGTCTGCCTTCTTTCCCAATTCTTGGGGAGAGGTCAGATCCGAGTCGACAAGATGCTGATGCAACAACTGGTTCTGACAATTGTTTAAAATTTGTTCTCTCATCATCAAATTATACAATCCTTGATAATCAGTAACCTTACTGCCCAGCAACCAGCCCTCAAAAGCCTTAGTGGCACAATCGACGAAATCAGACCAATCTTGAGACTGCGTTTTCTGGGTATCCCTGAACAGCACCCTGTACTGCTCAGTGGTTAGGCCGAACCCTTCAACGAGTGTATTTTTCAAGATTTGGTAATTGTTAGCATCCTCCACCCTTGTGGTGAGGAGCTTGTCTCTTCCTTTTCCTTCAAAGGAGAGCCACAAGATAGCTGCCCACTGACTCTGGGGAACACCCTGCACAGTGCAGGCCCTCTCCAAAGCAGTAATCCATTTGTGGATGTCGTCCCCTTGTTTAAAGGGGGGCACTATCTTACCAAGGTGTTTCGTATCGAAACTCTTTTCCCTATTACTAGGTACATTGCTGCCACCAGTGGGGACTGCCCCACTTAACTGTTGCTCTCTAGCAAAGGCAAGCCTTTCTTTGGCCAGGGCAAGTTCTTCCCTTTCGATCCTCAGATTGGCTGCCCTTTCCTTAGCTTCGTACACTCTCCTCTGAGGGGATGTCATCCCTCTTTGAGAAGAGTTGTGAGAGCCATTGGTTCGAAGGGATCCGCCAGAGCCTCTTGACAGAGATCGGGCTCGTCCATTCCCAATGTTAAGCTGACCTGATAGTGGCCCCAGGGGTCCCCCAGTACCGCTATCATGTTTGCTTAAGTTGGACCTGCTTAGTCTGACGACTTCTACCTGTCCCTTATCTGCCTCATCCCCAGAGAGATCCTCATCCTCATCCTCCTCCACATCCTCGTTCTCAGTTGCGAGGTGAATGAGGTCAGGATCGTCTCGGGTTCCCTCGAGGGGAGGCATGTCTCCTTCTGGATTAGAAGAGCTACGAAGTTTCTCAGCTCTCCTGGCATCATAAGTCTCCAAGAGACCAATCAGAAAGGACGTTGTGGGGTTAGACCCCTGCTGAATCTTCCTGGAGTGACACAGTCGTCTTAACTCCTTGAAGCTCAGCACAGTATATCCTGAAGGGATGACCTGTGGAGGGTCAACTGACACAAGGGGAGACCCAGAGTTTCCTCCTTTGTCCGACATACTGGTTCTAGTGTGGTGTAAGTGATGCACCTACCTACACTACGTGTTTGCCTACTGTACCCTTGCTAAGAGTTGTAGCCAAGGTGTGCTAAGCCTTGAGGAGCTACAACAGCTGGTTCAGTAGAACTCAGAGTATTCTAAGCTTTTGGTTATATGTACTAACAGTACTTTGTGCGATCTTTCAACAAGATATTCTTAGGATACGTGTGGTAAAACAACAGCAAGCTCAAATCCCACCCGCTGCTCACCAATGTGAGAAGTTGGCCCGATATGCAACGTTCGCTATTCTAGCGACCGCTATGTATCGTTCCAACGACCCTTATGGTGTTTGGTTGTAAGTCAACCTATAGACCAGCTATCCTAGTAGCGTGGATACGAGCAGTCTAAGGCTAAAGACTCGAGAGGGCGTGTTAAGCCAGCTGTTTACCACACATGTACCCCTTGAACACCCAGTGAAAGGACACCACACAAGTGTTATGAAAATAAACAGTATATTTATTAAGAATCACAACAGCCCTGTACTCTTTATGAGGACAGGGTACTAAGCACAAACCAAATCTCTTTAGCAAATACTTCAAGTGCACAATTAGGAACAAGTGTCCGAGGACACGGAAAGATTAAGGTCTCGGGCGGACCCGATAAGGCAAGTCGGAAGCGAGGGACTCGGGACCCTAGAGTAAGGAGGCTATGCAGGCACCGAAATGCCGAGTTACCTAGCCACGAGGGCTGCGGCTGCACAAGTCTTACAGGCGTCGGGGTCTTCGCTGACGAGCCAGGAGCCGGAAGAGAAGGAGTTGCTGGCCGGCGACCAGTGCTGAATAGTTCGTAGAGATCCAAGCCTGGATCGGAGATTGAAGAAACCTGAAAGCAGAGGGGACCAAGTTCGTACTACTAGCCAGTAGTCAGAGGGTACCAGGAA
Source organism: Lissotriton vulgaris (assembly GCF_964263255.1). Lineage (NCBI taxonomy): Eukaryota > Metazoa > Chordata > Amphibia > Caudata > Salamandridae > Lissotriton > Lissotriton vulgaris. The sequence goes on from NW_028251418.1 coordinate 17,255, forward strand.
GGCACCGGTTGGCCGTCACCTCGACCAGGTGAGTGGGCGACGCTAGGCTCTGCAGTCTCACGGACCAGGAGGCGTTGTCGGCGACCACGGCGGAGGTGCGAGCTGTCCCACGAAGGATGATGCTGTCGGCGTCGCTGGGCCCAGGATGGGGCAACAAGCCTTGGCAGCTCTCAGGGCCACGTGGTGGGCCTAAGAGGGCGTCTTGAGTGGACCAGGAGGGTCCGGGATGCTTCTCGCAAAGATGGAAGCAAGGGCCAGTCTGGAGCAACCAGACCAGCAGTGATGATTCTCGGATGTCGTCACAGAAGGGCACAAGCCAGCGGCTAGTGACCAGACAACGTGCTGAGCAGCGAGCAGAAGGGCCCCACGCAGATCGTGGAGATGCTGGGAGACTGCACTTCGGTGCTGGAGCGGCTCAGGGTCGGGGCTTCTCGGACCCCAGAGCACTCACCAGAGAGTTACCTCGATGGTCGTGCTGGTTTTTAAGAGCGTGCAGGTTCTGATGATGGCCGGTCCCTCGAGGTCTCGTCGCACCCACGGATCACAGCTGAGCTGATGATGTGGGTAGAGGTCAGAGGTGCCAGGGAAGCCGGTTCTCGTCGAGCTGGGCCGTCGGATTCCTTGAGGAAGGACTTACAGCAAACCGCAGAGTTCTTAGTTGGTGCCCGCTGATGCAGGGTGACTACTCCTTAGTCACAAGGGAGAAATCTTGAGAAGAGTCTTGAATGTCCTTTCGTAGAAAGTAGTTCTTGAATCAAAGATGATCTAATTTGGAAGGGTCCCCGCTCCGGTCTTTATTCTAAAGAAAGGGGTGGGTACATGACTAGGTCCTGCCCTAAGGGTGGGACCAGGAAGGGGGGTAGTTACGCCCCTCTCCCCTGCCGGACTTTCCCCAGGCCAGGGCTGTCGCCCCTGGAACTGGTTCTAACCGGCAGATGCGTAGTGAGCACCGGGGTGCCACTTCGCAGTCACCTTCTCGCCAAAGCCCTACCTACCCAGAATACACAAACCCTGTCTGGGACGGTGCGAACAGCGCCCTCGACAGGAAACCCTTTGTCCAAGTGCTCCTCGCTGGAAGGACTCCCAGCAGCAGGAGGTCAGACTCGTGTCTGTGGTGGCAGCATCCATTTTGTGGAGCTGAGGCTTCAGTTAACTTTAACCGGGGTTCACAGTTACGTACATGTCGTGTCCCTCTAGAAGGGTGGGATGCTAACCTCATCGCCAGAATTGGTGAGAGGGCAGCACCCCGATTCGTATGACACCTTACTCGACATGCCTTGATAACGCGACACCGGAGTTACCGATATGGTACGCGTTATCATGGAACAGCCATTGGGTCTTGATTCCGCAAGCTGCAACCGGGCTCGGCTCGGGCCTGAACCTAGCTCACACGAGCCCACGCACTCTGCCTTCAGGATTGTTAAGGCCTGCCATAGGAGTGACTGATAGGAACTCGGGTGTCCATTGTATGGTTAGATATAGAGCTACTATACCTAAAGCGAAGGGTGGTTACACGGCTTCGCCCCAGCTGTCGTGCAGCCAGTTGTGTCAAATTTAGGAGGCCAGCCAGGGGTGGCATAATACATGCTTCAGCCCCTGGCGGCCCTGGGTACACCTATGCCCTGCGTTACGGGGTCTGACAAGGTGGCTCAGTACCAATTGGTAAATGCACCTAGGGTACATCTCGTAATTTAGAAAGAGAACAGCCAGGCTGTGGGTCTGATCAGCAGGCCCACAGCCAGAGAAAGTCGTAAACCAGTGAAACAAAAGCAAAAAATCTGGGTGATCATAGGATTGCAGACCCTACTCTCCTACAACGACATTAGATATTTCAAATGGTTTCTTCTGTCAAAACATAGCACCTGAAAGCAGATATTTGACTGCTTTATCCAGCATGGGGACCCAAAAACAATTTTGTCGTCTCCCACAGGGATTCAAGAACAGCCCAGGAATATTTTCAGCCAGGATAACAGAGTTACTACAAATGGGTAGGGTGTTGAAATATCGATTACAAAAATATAGTTGACATAAATATAGTTGTAAAAATATCGTTTACAAAAATATCGACACCCTATACATAAACAGGTAAGTACATAAATATCTACTCAAAAATATCGTTGTAATAAATATAGATGCAAAAAATATCGACTTTTTAAATAATTAAAATTACATTAAATAATAAATAAATATAAGTACTATTAACAAAATACATTACATTACTTTTATTTTTTAACTATTTAAAACAAATTAACTACACTTTTTCATTATAAACTTAATAGATGTGTACATATACATAGATTTAACACATTACTTTATATAACAACAATAATACATACATATAATTAAAATATACAATATATTATTAGTTAAAACATTTGATAGCGAAGGGGTAAAAATTACTATTCCCACTCCAGAGGGTGCAACAGTAGGGAAAGCGTTGGATAGCGTAGAGGTAAAACTTAGTATTCCCACTCCAGAGGGTGCAACAGTAGGGAAAGCGTTGGATAGTGTAGGGGTAAAAATTACTATTCCCACTCCAGAGGGTGCAACAGTAGGGAAATCGTTGGATAGCGTAGGGGTAAAAATTACTATTCCCACTCCAGAGGGTGCAACAGTAGGGAAAGCGTTGGATAGCGTAGGGGTAAAAATTACTATTTCCACTCCAGAGGGTGTAACAGTAGGGAAAGCGTTGGATAGCGTAGGGGTAAAAATTACTATTCCCACTCCAGAGGGTGCAACAGTAGGGAACGTGTTGGATAGCGTAGGGGTAAAAATTACTATTCCCACTCCAGAGGGTGCAACAGTAGGGAAAGTGTTGGATAGCGTAGGGGTAAAAATTACTATTCCTACTCCAGAGGGTGCAACAGTAGGGAAAACGTTGGATAGCGTAGGGGTAAAAATTACTATTCCCACTCCAGAAGGTGCAACAGTAGGGAAAACATTGGATAGCGTAGGGGTAAAAATTACTATTCCCACTCCAGAAGGTGCAACAGTAGGGAAAGCGTTGGATAGTGTAGGTGTAAAAATTACTAAATGTATTTACTCATTTATAAATTAACAAATATTTATTTTTATTTAATTAATCATTAATTAAATAATTATTCAATTAAAATGTAATTAATTCACTACATTTTCACTAAAAAATTTCAGTACACACACCGAAAATTAATTAAACAATTAACATAATTAATTTACATAATTATTAATCAATTAACTAATTGAAATTAATTAACTATTATTTATTACACTATTTATATTCAATTAAAACATTAATTAATCTATTATTTTATTACATTTAAATTACTTCCCACCCTACTCCCCTATAAACCCACAACCCGCAACGGAACTATTAACACTAAATTCAACATACAATACATTATTAACTAATAAAATACTACAAAAAATACTACTTTGACAACCAATACTCATTAAAAACACTACATTACTTATAATTATTTAAAAAACGATAATTTTGTAAACTATGTTTTTGTAAACGATATTTATTACAACTATATTAATGTTATCGATATTACTTACCTGTTTGTCGATATTCTGGTCAAACTATATATTTTTTTTCACAACAGGTTTTATTGGTTGATTAGGCAAGGGATAATCACAGTTTTCCATAGTCAGGAAGACACTGTCAAATAGCAAGGCACGTTTCAATATACATACAACCCAATCAATTAGAGGAAAGGAAAATGAAAAAGGGAAGGGGAAACAAACCCCCCGCCACCCCAGTCCCCCCCAACTACCCAGTGTCCCATCTACCCACCCCTTATCCCACCCTAACCCCATGCACGTGATCACAACAGCTCCGTGAACAGATCATGATATAGCAGTCTTCGAGTGTCATTTTAGGCCTGGAGGTCCTCTTCAGTAGGCAATCCGTCGTCCGGGGCAGCTGGAGGTTCCAGAGTCAACCCCCTGTAGTCTGCCCACCGCTTCCATATTTTAAAGTGTTTCCGTGGGCATCCTCTAGCCTCAAACACAGGCCGCTCCAGTCCCATAAAATAATCCAGGCCTGCCTTCCAGGCCCCTAGTGGCGGAGCCCGGTCACTCTTCCAAGCCCTTGCCAGGTCCAGCTTAGCCACCACCAGACCCAGCAGCAGAAGGTGGCGTTTGTAAATATTCCCACCCACATTCTCCAGAACATGTAGCAGGCCCAACCGGGGGGAGCGGGGGAGATCCCACCCCAGCACCTCCGACAGACAGCTCCAGACCCCGTTCCAGAACCGGGTCAGACCAACGCAAGACCAAACCGTATGCAACAGCGAACCTCTCTCAGTCCCACAGCGCAGGCACTCCGGGGATGCAATCAGGCCCGCCCTCCACAGTCTTTCCCGAGTATAGTAAGCCCTGTGTAGGTATTTAAACTGGATCAGGCGGAGACGAACTGCGATCGCTGTGCCACGTGGGGATTCCAAGGCCTCCCTCCAATCGTCCTCATCAAGGGGGCCCACATCCTTTTCCCAGGACTCTTTAAGTGGGAGCAAGGAGGCGGAGCAATGAGTGACTAGGGTTTGGTAGATTCGGGATACCTTCTTGTCCCCCAGGTCTCCCATAAAAATCTTGGCTTCAACGGGACTAAATTCTGGTAGTTGCTCCAGGCCAACCAAGCTCGGGGCGAGCGCGTGGCGGAATTGTAGGTATTTAAAGAATTGAGATTTGGGCATTTGAAATTCTGAGCGGAGATCCTGGAAGGATTTAAGTGTGGTCCCAGTCAGGACGTGTCCAAGGGAGGAGATTCCAATGGAATCCCAGTCGCTAAAGCCTGATAGGGAGGACAGCTCAGGAAGCAGTCCGTTTCTCCACAAAGGGGTCTCTGCTGTCAATTTACCCCACCATCCCATGCAGCGCAACGCTTGTCGCCAGACCAGGAAGACCACCTGTGTGGCCCGAGGCAACGCCCTCCGAAGCCTGGCCGAGTACAATAATGTGTGGAGCGTGGCGTCGCCCATCAGCGAGCGCTCGAGGGCATAGGCAGGATCTCCTCTATCCCCGTACCACCACTCGTTAAGGACTAAGAGATGGGAGGCCTGATAATAGGATAGGAGATCCGACATGGCGAGGCCTCCACAATATGTGGATAGGAAGCATGCCCGCAGTGCCACCCTGGCGGCACCCCCCGCCCAGAGGAAGTGACCCAGCACCGAGTTGACCCGGCGAAACCACTGAGGATCTATCCTGTGTGGGTGATTCTGCAGTTGATATAGCATACGCGGGAGTGCGACCATTTTGAAAATCGCAGATCTTCCGTAGATCGTGAGGGGCATCCGAGACCACGTCTTGATGTCTGCCTGAACCTTTTCCCATACCGGCAGCACATTGCGCTCCCACGCTATGTCAGAGGATTCGGACAGGAAGACTCCCAGATATTTCAATCCCCCAGCTGCCACCTGCAACGCCGACGCCCAGGGATAGAGACTGGGACCCTCGCCCAACACCCAAAGGGTGGATTTACGTGGATTAAGGCAGAGCCCCGATACCTTACCGAATACGCGCATAATTTCCAAAATGCGGGGGCCAGACCGGTTGAGGTCAGTAAGAAAGAAGAGGACATCATCTGCATAGAGTGCAATTCTATCGGAGAGTCCCCCACCCCACACAAAACCGTGAAGTTGTGCGTCAATACGTACCCAAGATGCCAGGGGCTCCATAGCCAACGCAAAGAGATAGGGAGACAGTGGGCACCCCTGCCGGGTCCCCCGGGCCACCGAGAATCTCTCCGAGATCGCCCCGGACACCCGCACGGAGGCAGTGAGGTCAGTGTACAGTAGTTTGATGTGGGAAATAAACACCGGGCCTAGGTTAAGGCGTGGCAGGAGGGCGAATAGTTAAGTCCAGCTGACCGAGTCAAATGCCCTATTAATGTCCACCAGCAGTAGAGCCGCCCGTTCCCCAGACGCCCTTATGGCATCAATGACCGTCTGTGCCCGTCTGATGTTGTGCCGAGTCGCCCTGCGCAGCATAAAGCCCGCTTGATCCGGATGTACGAGATCAGTTACGTATGGGAGGAGACGGTTGGCCAGAGCCTTCGCCAGTAATTTAGCCTCAAAGTTGAGTAGGGATATGGGTCGATACGACTCGTGACGGTCTGGGGGCCTACCAGGCTTCTGAAAGACCACCACTTCAGCGTGGCGCCAATCTGCTGGCATGCGACCCTGCTCCCTCGCCAATTCCAGTGCCTCCCTATAATGGGTCCCCAGCTGAAGATGAAACTTTTTATAGAATTCACAGGGAAAGCCACTCGGACCGGGCGCCTTCCCCGTGTTAAGTTGCCCCAAGGCCTCACCTAGTTCCTCCGCCGTGAGGGGGAGGTCCAGGGATTTCCTCGTGTCATCGGATACAGCCCGGGGGGGCAGATCCGCAATAAATTTATCAATTGCGTCAGCCGGGAGACAATCCCGTTGCGCATATTGGTCAGCGTAATAGTGGGCAAAACTCGCCGCTAACTCAGCCGGGTCCGTCATAGAGACTCCCTCCCCGTTCGTGAGGCCCGGTAAGGCAACAGGTTGCATGACGTTTTGGCACAATCTGTGTAGCATAGTACAGGACTTATCCCCCCACTGGTATACCCTGCTCCGCGTGGCCAGCCATGCCTGCCAGGCCTCGTCCATCAAGATAGACGCGTAGGTTTGTTGTGCTTGCAGGAGCAGCCGAACCACCACCCCATCCCCCTCTCTCTGGCATTGCCACTCTAGGCATTCAACATGCGCTGCAGCCGTGACTACGGCCTCCCGACGACGGCGACGAGCGGCCGCGCACCATGCGATATCTACTCCTCTCAGTGTGGGCTTCATAGCCTCCCAGACCAATGTGGCATCGACGCCCTCAGTCAGGTTCTCCTGCCAATATTGGGCAATCGCACTGCGCACGTGCTGAACATAATCTGCCTGGTGAAGATGCCACGAGGACATCCTCCACCAAAACGGCTGGCGCTTCCTACGGAGCTCTATTTGCACTGCAACGGGAGAATGGTCGGACAGACCCCTAGGTAGGATTTTAACTTCTCTCACCCTGTCAAGGAATATTCCTGGCATGAAAATGTAATCCAGGCGGGAGAAAGAACCGTGTACAGCGGATACATAAGTATATTCTCTCACCGTGGCATGCATATGTCTCCATACATCCACCCAGCCCAGTCCTTCAACCGCCGCACTCAGTCTGGTGGGGACCACCGCCACTACCGTGCCCTGCAACCGCATACGGTCTATGCAGACGTCCATAACATCGTTCCAGTCACCGCCCAGCACAGCCAAAGATTCCGGGATGTCCGCCCATACTTCAAACAGCCGTTCAGCCAGGGACCACTGCAGCGGGGGAGGAGCATACACACTTCCAAACACCACAGATTCAGTGCCAATCATACCTTTGATAAAGACATAACGGCCCTGCGGGTCCAGCCATTGTTGCTCGTGAATGTAGGCCAGCGTGCGATGGACCAGGACAGCAACCCCCCTTGAACCCCTGGAGAACCCGGCGTGAAACACCTGTTGGTAACCAAATCTCTGCAGGCTGAGCACCTTCGTCCCCATCATATGTGTCTCCTGCAACAACAGAACATCAGCCGCCTCCCGCTTGCCCCATCGCAAAACCGCCCCCCTCTTAATTTTGTCCAGCATCCCCCTGACATTCCAGCTTATTATTCTCATTGACTCCCTAGGGAGTCCCGAAGGTGGTAAATCAGTCATAAACAAGTCGGAAATGACCCGAAGGACCCCAGCCCCCAGTACAGACACTCCATTCAAGGACAAATATAGCATGGGCAATCACGTGCAGACCCCCCTGATCCCCCCAAACCCCCCCCAACACCCCGTCCCCAACAGACCAACCCCTGGAACCCACCCCCCACCCCTACGCTCCACGGAACTCTGAAGCATCTGTCGCGGCATGGGGAACCTCAGGCCCAAAACAGAGTGCCCAAGGCCAACCATACCAATGGATCCCAACTATACCCCCAAACGAGGAACCTGTCCCTCAGGGCAGCCCCCCAACCATAGGGAATGGGGCAGCCCCATAGATCCAACCCCCCGGACCCACTCCTCCACCCTCCTCAGTATTAGTCTATGACACCATAACAGTCTTGGCGACAATGTCACAAGCCAGGGTAGGCTCAGGATGCCACCCACGGCGCGCCGCAACCCCATGCGCCCAAGGAACAGTTAACCATGCAGGTACAAACCATCCTCAAGCCATCCCTTCGATGTGTCCTCAAAATCTGTAGTAACACTCACGCCCAAGAGTTCAATTTTCTTTACCAGACTGGTCAGTATCAGGTTGTGTCTCATCGGGTCGACCAGTGCGAGAGAGGGATCGCCTCCGTGATCTAGACTTCCTATGTCGCTTACTCTTGGTGACAGGGTCGCTCCTCTCCTGCGAGGATCCACGGGACGGGCCAGAGCCCAGGCCCGGCTGGGCATGTGGCCGAACCCTGACAGTCTCATCGGTCCACCTGAAGACCTCCTCCGGGGAATCAAAGAAGTGAGTCTTCCACTGAAAGACGACCCTGAGCCGGGCCGGATAGAGCAAGGAGTACTGAATCTTCAAACCACGCAGTTTAGCTTTCGCTGCCATGAAAGAGTGACGTTGCTGCTGCACAAGTTTGGTATAGTCAGGGAAGATCATTATTTTGTGGTTTTCAAACATGAGTGTCTCCTTGGCTCTTGCCTCCCGTAGAATGACATCCCGGTCGTGATAATTCAGTAAGCGGGCTATGACCGGACGGGGTCTTTCTCCAGCCGGTGGTTTCTGCGTCAGGGCTCTGTGGGCGCGTTCAATCATGAAACATCGTGACAGGGCATCCGGAGGGAGCCAGCTCTCCAGCCATCGTGTCAAGAAGCCCTCCATGCGTCCCGTCTCGCAATCTTCCGGAAAGCCCACAAAGCGCAGGTTGTTTCTGCGCGCCCATCAAACTATATTTTTGACATCGATATTTCTTCCTGTAGATATTTCTGCGGCGATATTAAGGTTAGTCGATATTTTTACGACGATATTCCCACTCTGCACCCTACAAATGTATGATGATGAGGCATTATCTTATGTCGACGACATCTATCTTACAGACGACGATCTGGAGACACACTTGAAAAGAGTGAACACCATCATATTGGGTTCGCATCTGAAGGGTACAAATTCAACTTTAAAAAGTCACGAATTGCCCACTTAACAGTCTTATTTTTAGGATATGAGTTATCGAGTGAAGGCTAAAGCCTATCAGACAACTTCTTAGAGAAGTGTGCAGTACTGCAAGCTCCAAAAACGCTGAAAAACTCACAATCAATTCTAGGTTTCCTGAATTTCGGAAGAACATACATTCTAAATTATGCAGAGAGGGTTAAACCTCTCTACGAACTAATAAAACCTGATTTTAAACCAATTTAATTGGACTCAGAAAAACACAGAAATTTTACGATCATTACAAACAGACATGTTAACTAAAACAAAACTGCAAACACGCACAAACCAACGCAACCTTGTAATCCGAGTCATCCCAGGAAGATGTGGATTCACATACCTGACCTCTAATGAGGGAGAAACAGAACCAATAGCTTATAAATCACACTTGTACACACAAGCTGAAATTAAATTCAGTTCTACTGAAAAAAGTTTAACTGCGGTTCAAACTGCTGTAGCACAAGAAAGAGCCCTAGCCCAAGGGAAGAGCATATCTGTACTAACAGCAGTATCAGACCTTGAGGCAGTAACAAGGCCAGGCATTCTAAATGCTAAAGCTCTATATGCAAAATGGATACAATGGGAAAATTCTCTTGCAACAGAAGACGTGAAACACGCATTTGATCCGAAAATGAAAAAACTAGAATATCTGGAATATGAAAATGAATGTCCTCTGTCAATCGAAATTCTGCCTCTCGAACATTACACCTGTGTAATCTACACGGACAGATTTGCACAACACTACGTTGTGGAAAAACAAATTTACAATGCAGCGTGCTCGATTGTTAAAGGTTGCTGGCGCTTGGGTAAATTTAGACCGATGGTCCCTAAAACTGAATCACTCAGAAACTGTACAGCTCAGCGAGCTGAAATAAGATCTCTAAAGATGGCGCTTGAAAATGCTGATCGCGAATTCCCCACACTGATAGTGTGCGAATCGGATTACTGCGTCCAGTCTTACAATAATTCCATGCAGACCTGGATAAAAAACGGTTACAAAGATGAGACAGGTGCCACAATAAAGCATAAAAAACTAAGGGAACAAGTAGTTCTTTTGCAGATAGAACTACGAAAGACTCACGTGATACATACGCAGAGTCTTCAACGTGATGGCGTTAACGTTCAGGGAATTCATTGGCTGACAGAGCCACAGCGGCAGCGGGTCAACCGGCTTCCGTAGCTACAAAAAAGCGTACGAAAAAACAAATAGCCGGTGAAACGCTACTATCAGTAAAAGCCTCATTGAAAGGCAACCATGCGGCGTTACCGCTAAATTATCCACTCGGAAATACATACATAATAGATGCAAACTCCGTTCCGTTTGCTCAAATCCCTGGAGTGGGGGATAGAGTAATTCCAAACACGAACCGAAGAAACTTCTTGATACAAGAAGCACACATGGAAATGGGTCTGAGGCACCAAGAGATCCTGAAATCTCTAATAGAATTACAATCAAGATACTGGTGGCCGGGAATGAGCGTGCAAGTTTATAACTATGCAATGGATTGTCAGGACTGCAATAGAGATCGCAGTCAGGAACCGAACCAGGAGACTGACAATAGCACAGTCAGTCCAGCCCAGAAACCTCTGTTAGATAGCATTAGACTGTCTACACGCAGGTGTCCCAACGGACGTATGTGGTCCCATAAATATTAAGACGAGATTCATTTGGATGTGGCCCCAGCTCTCGGCTGACGCCATAACTGTTATAAAAGATTTGCGAGTCTTTATCGGCACATACGCAATTGGCATGCTACATTCTGACCAGGGTCCTGCACTCGGGCTTACAAGGAGGCCATGGCCAGCATGGGCATTGCATTGCGGTATTCTAGTCCATTCCATCCCAAGGGAAATGCGTTAGTGGAGAAAAAAACGCAACATAAAGCAATCTATAACAACGAAGGTATTAGGTTCGGGTGACGGGTGGGTCAAACATCTAATAAGTGTCCAACGTAGTCCTAATAATCTGCCAAGAAATTCTGTAGGAGGCATCACTCTGTACGAACTTTTGTTTGGTACAAAAATGATAATTCATGATCTCGATTGTCAGACTTCAGTGGTGAAACATAAAACCTTTGATATCAAAGATCGTTTGGCTGTTTTACAGGACTTTGTTATTCTTTGATGCTGTAATTTGTCTCTTCCCGTAACTAGCTCTATCATGTAAAGCTCTATATAAAACCTCTAAAACAAATAAATAAACATGTCTAGATAAAACGAAAATTGGCACTTATTATACCAGTAACTTCAACTCCAACAAATGCAATACCAATTGCATTTTCAATGCAATAGGTCTCAAATTTGCTAAAGTTAGAGCTGTTGATGTTGAAAGTGACAATGCTTTTTACTTTTGCATTTCATACCATTGACAATGGTGCTATGCAAATATAATAATTCGACTGCAAATAGAAACTAAACTAAACTTTCTACCCCATCTTTTTAATTGGCTCCTGTCTCTGTCCTTTGTAAATGGTGGATTTTCATTGATCAAGTCTTGGTAGTCCTTCCTTAGAATCACCTTGTCTCTTTTTGTAACCTCCCATGAGGATATCACGTTTTATGTGTCATACCTCCCTAAGTTATAAGTACAGCCTTGTTTTATGTGTTATTATTCCCTAAATTTTCAGTACATCCACAGAACACTACTTTCTTAAAGGGCTTTAGACAGAACTCCAGATTTAGCCTCAGAGAAAGCTTGCAGTGGTTACTTTACTCACTAGCACATCTCACATTTATATGAGACCTTTTATTTATTTATTTATTTATTTGTGTTCTTGTATAGCGCTGGAAGTCAACCCTCGAAAGGGTATCTCCGCGCTTACGCTTTACCAAAGAAACAAGACCTAGTACTAGACGGTAGAGTGAAGGGGGGAAGATCCTAACAGGCGACGAATAAAAAAGTTTTCAAGGACTTCTTGAAGGATAGAAAATTGGTAGTATTTTTGAGAGCAGGGGGCAATGAGTTCCATAGGATGGGGCCTTTGTAGGACAGGACTCTCCCTCCCTGCATAGCTTTTTTAATCCTTGGAACCTGAAGTTGTTGCAGACTGCTGGAGCGCAGGGTCTGACTGGGTTTGTAGGGCCTAAATATTTCTTTTAAATATTTAGGTCCATTGCCAAACAGACATCTGTGAATAGTGCAACAGATTTTGAATTTTACATGCTGTCTAATTGGCAACCAGTGGAGTTTTGTCAAGAGGGGGAGTGAGGCAGACCTTGGCTGGGCGTTGAGAACTAGTCTCGCAGCAGTGTTCTGGACCACCTGTAATCTCTGCAGTTGTTCAGCAGATCAGCAGGGCATTACAGTAGTCCAGTCTGCTTATAACCAAGACCTGGACGAGGGTCTTCCTATAAGAATCTGATAGGAATGGGAAGACACGTCGCAGAAGTCCAATGACCCGGAAGCAGGAACCTGCTACTTGATTTGTATGCTCTTTGAACAGAAGTGTTTTGTCTAGATGCACACAAAGATTTTTGACAGTCTGTTTGGGGCTTGGTGTTGGTCCTGGATCCGGGGGCCACCAATCCGGGGACCATAAAAGTGTGGCCTCCCCAAACAGCATTACTTCAGTCTTGCCTACATTACACTGGAGGTGATTAGTGGCCATCCAGCTAGATATTGCCCTCATTCCGTCCGCAAAAGATTTTTGTGTTGCGGGCGTTAGGGTTTTAAAATGTCTATAAGTTTCCCTTCATCAGCTCCACACAGAGGAAAACCTAATCCGGAATTAATGTAATAATTATTTTGTCAAATATCAAAGCTACTAATTTTATGTATGGAGATAGCTATTTGAATGTACTCGTGGTACTATCTTGAAAGGAATGCATTATGGGCCGGGTGTATTTACCATATCTACTGCGAGGATATGGGACCTCTTTTGGCCACATATGGTACTGCCCCCTTTAACATAGCTAGATAAAAAACATTGGCATATAATACCAATAACTCCAACTTTGCAGGGTGCAGTACTACATTTGGCCAAAAGGGGGCCCAATGGACCTCTTTTGGCCACATATGATACTGCACCCTGCAACATAGCTAGGTAAAACAAGCATATGCAATGCAATAGGTCTGGCATTTACACGAGTTTGAGCTATTGGCATTGTAAATGAGAATGCCTTTTATTTATGTTTTGGTTTATAAAACATAAATAAAAAGCATTGCCATTTACAATGCCAATAGCTTAAACTCGCGTAAATGTGAAACCTATTGCATTGCAAATGCTTGTTTTAATTGAATGCCTGGTTCCGGAGTCCTCCAATTACAAAGCAGTTCTCCGTGCCACCTGCTCTGATATTTTACCTCCTCTGATCTGGGTGTCAGTCAATGTCTCGGGGCCTGTCCACTTTCCATGCACCTTGCCCTTCCTAAGCAGAAACAGGTCCCGGTCATCGAGATAAAAACAAGCATTTGCAATGCAATAGGTCTCGCATTTGGAAGAATTAGAGCTATTGGCATTGTAAATGATGTGTGTTTGCCTTTGAGATCTTGCCTCCAACGCGAGTGGTCGCTCCCCCGCTTCCTCCCTCAACTGTGGTATCGTAGCGCTTTCATCTGCTTTGGCTGACTGGGCACTGTAATTTTACTTGCTAGCGCGCACTTTTGCTCATATATTTTCATAGCGCTTTGGCTGAGTGTAAACTGTTATCGCATTTACCGTGCTGTACCTGAGACTATATTAGCTGCTCACTGTCTGCCTTGCATTGGCTGTGTTGATACTTAAACTGTGTCACGATCTGCACTGTCTCCGCGCACGATCTCGCTCCCTCCACGATAGTAGCGGTAACATCTTTTGGCCCTCATAGCGCCCCATTGCTCCTTGTTGTTGTTGTTGTTCGGCCATTTCCCAGGTTGACCCGAGCCCTCCCTCGACCTCGCTCCCGCCTCCCTGCTGCCCCTCCCACCCACGAGAGCTACAGGCCGCCCTCTCCCACACAGAGAGCTGTGACCCTCTTGCCTCCAATGCGAGTGGCCGCTCCCCCGCTTCCTCCCTCAACTGTGGTATCGTAGCGCTTTCATCTGCTTTGGCTGACTGGGCACTGTAATTTTACTTGCTAGCGCGCACTTTTGCTCATATATTTTCATAGCGCTTTGGCTGAGTGTAAACTGTTATCGCAGTTACCGTGCTGTACCTGTGACTATATTAGCTGCGCACTGTCTGCATTGCATTGGCTGTGTTGATACTTAAACTGTGTCACGATCTGCACTGTCTCCGCGCACGATCTCGCTCCCTCCACGATAGTAGCAGTAACATCTTTTGGCCCTCATAGCGCCCCATTGCTCCTTGTTGTTGTTGTTGTTCGGCCGTTTCCCAGGTTGACCCGAGCCCTCCCTCGACCTCGCTCCCGCCTCCCTGCTGCCCCTCCCACCCACGAGAGCTACAGGCCGCCCTCTCCCACACAGAGAGCTGTGACCCTCTTGCCTCCAACGCGAGTGGTCGCTCCCCCCGCTTCCTCCCTCAACTGTGGTATCGTAGCGCTTTCATCTGCTTTGGCTGACTGGGCACTGTAATTTTACTTGCTAGCGCGCACTTTTGCTCATATATTTTCATAGCGCTTTGGCTGAGTGTAAACTGTTATCGCATTTACCGTGCTGTACCTGTGACTATATTAGCTGCGCACTGTCTGCATTGCATTGGCTGTGTTGATACTTAAACTGTGTCACGATCTGCACTGTCTCCGCGCACGATCTCGCTCCCTCCACGATAGTAGCGGTAACATCTTTTGGCCCTCATAGCGCCCCATTGCTCCTTGTTGTTGTTGTTGTTCGGCCATTTCCCAGGTTGACCCTAGCCCTCCCTCGACCTCGCTCCCGCCTCCCTGCTGCCCCTCCCACGCTCCGCCCCCTCCACTATCCATTTATGACTAATGATCCAACGTGCAGCGTCCACGCGCAGCGTTCGCGCCCCAGTCGCGCCGAAGGTGCGCCAAAGGTAAGCCCGTCTACGCCCGTCCGCGCCTGGACCGCGCCCAGCGCCAGTCCCCCTGGTCCACGCAACGCCCAGCCCTCCCGCATTACTTACGACGCCTCCACCCTCCTAGCCCTTAACCCCGGCCGACTTTCCAACTGCGCCCAAGTCCCTCCAGGACACACCCATGGACCCTTCACTTGCTACTCCTGCAAGTTCGACGGCACCAAGAAAAACTCTTCATCCACGATCACTCAACCGAGATCTGACTCCAACCACCTAAAATGCATCCTGCTCAACACCCGCTCAGTCCACAGACACGCCATCGACCTCTGGAACCTACTAGACACCACTTCTCCCGACGTCTCATTCCTAACAGAAACATGGATGAACGCCTCATCGGCTCCAGACATCACCATAGCCATCCCGGAAGGATACAAGATCATCCGTAAGGACCGCACCGACCAAACAGGAGGAGGCATCGCTATCGTCCATAAGAACTCCATCCGCATCTCAACCAGCTCAGACGTCAACCTCACCTGCGCCGAACACCTTCACTTCCAGATCCACACCCACCCCAAAACCACACTCAGAGGCACACTCCTCTACCGACCTCCAGGACCCCGTACACATTTCAGCGACGTTATCACTGACTTTATCACCCCACACGGCCTCCCTTCCGAGGAATACATTATGTTATGTTATGTTATGTTATTATTCATTCATTCTGCTGGGAGACCTCAACTTCCACCTAGAAAAGAGCAATGACAGCAACGCCACCTCCCTTCTGGACAATCTCGCCAACCTCGGACTCAAACAACTTGTCACTACGCCCACCCACATCGCTGGTCACACACTCGACCCTATCTTCACCTCCAGCAAACATGTCTCCTTCAGTCACACCACTACTCTCCATTGGACGGACCACAGCTGCGTACACTTTATCTACAAAAAGACCACAACTCACAACCATCCTCAACCTACTATGCGAAGAAACTGGAACAAAATCACCATCGATCAGATCTCCGCATCGCTTCTCCAAAACGCCCCTGCCCACTCCTCAAACCCCGACCAAGCAGCCATTAACCTCACCCAATGGCTATCCAACAGCGCCGACATCCTAGCACTGCTGAAAAAACGTCATATCAAACCTAACAGCAAAAACGCATCGTGGTTCAACGATGATCTTAAGAAATCCAAGAAACTCTGTCGCTCTCTTGAGAAGGCCTGGAAAAAAGACCCAAACTCCAACACCAGGGACGCCTTCAAGAACACCACCCGCATACACCACCAACTAATCCGATCTGCCAAGAAAGCCGCATTCAAAGACCGACTAGACAACAACGCCCACAACAGCAAGGAATTATTCAACATCGTCAAAGAATTTACCAACCCCTCAGCCAACTCCAACGACATCACCCCCTCTCAAGCCCTCTGCGACTCCCTAGCCTCGTTCTTCCACAACAAAATCGCAGACATCCACAACAGCTTCGACAACCGACCCGGAGACCAACCCACCCAACCTTCTGCAGGACCTTCACCCCCCTTGAACTTCCTTAATGAATGGAACCCAATCTCCACTGAGGACACCATCCGCCTGATGAACTCCATCCACTCAGGATCCCCCACAGACCCCTGCCCTCACCACATCTTCAACAAAGCAGACTCCACCATAGCACCACACCTTCGAGACGTCATCAACTGCTCCCGCAACTCCGCCACCTTCCCGGAAAGCTGGAAACACGCAAAACTCAGCGCCCTTCTGAAAAAACCCACAGCTGACCCCACCGAACTCAAAAACTACCGCCCTATCTCGCTCCTTCCATTCCCAGCCAAAGTCATCGAGAAAGCTGTCAACAACCAGCTCGCCGCCTTCCTCGAAACAAACAAATCCCTCGACTCCTCACAGTCCGGCTTCCGAGCCAAACACAGCACGGAAACCGCCCTCATCGCAGCAACAGACGACATTCGAACTCTACTGGACAACGGAGACACAGTCGCCCTCATCCTCCTCGACCTCTCCGCAGCCTTAGACACAGTCTGCCATAGCACCCTTCTACAGCGCCTCAGAAACATCGGAATACAAGGAAAAGCACTGGAATGGATCACCTCGTTCCTCACCGGAAGAACCCAGAGAGTCCGCCTCCCACC
Organism: Lissotriton vulgaris; assembly: GCF_964263255.1. Taxonomy (NCBI): domain Eukaryota; kingdom Metazoa; phylum Chordata; class Amphibia; order Caudata; family Salamandridae; genus Lissotriton; species Lissotriton vulgaris. Next base: position 34,492 of record NW_028251418.1, read on the forward strand.
ATTCAACTCAGAGGCCACTGAAGTCATCTGCGGCGTACCCCAAGGGTCCTCACTCAGCCCCACCCTCTTCAACGTATACATGAGTCCCCTCGCGGCCATCGCTCGCCAACACAACCTCAACATCATCTCCTACGCGGATGACACTCAACTGATCCTATCACTCACCAAAGACCCTAATACCGCCAAAACTAACCTACATGAAGGAATGAAAGAAGTAGCCGAGTGGATGAATCATAGCCCTCTGAAACTGAACTCAGACAAAACACAAGTCCTTATCTTAGGTACCTCCCCCTCCGCCTGGGACGACTCTTGGTGGCCAGAGGCCCTTGGAAAAGCTCCCATCCCGACGGACCACGCACGGAACCTGGGCGTCATCCTGGACTCCTCACTCTCTATGAACAGACAAGTAAACGCCGTTTCATCATCTTGCTTCAACATTTTTCGCATGCTCACAAAAACATTTCGCTGGATCCCCACCGATACCAGAAAAACGGTCACCCATGCACTGGTTACAAGCCGCCTGGACTACGGAAACACCCTATACGCCGGTATCACCGCAAAACTCCAGAATAAACTCCAACGCATCCAGAACGCATCAGCCAGACTCATACTAGACATCCCGCGTAAAGACCACATCTCTAGTCACCTGAAAAACCTCCACTGGCTCCCCGTCAATAAGAGGATTACTTTCCGACTCCTAACCCACGCACACAAAGCACTTTATGAAATTGGACCCGAATGCCTCAACACACGTCTTTCCTTCTACACCCCCTCCCGTCAGCTACGATCCTCCAACCAAGCCCTTGCTACCATTCCTCGCATCAATAAAACCACCATGGGAGGTAGATCCTTTTCCTACCTCGCAGCTAAAACCTGGAACTCACTCCCCACTCACCTTCGTCTCACGCAGAACCATCTAGCATTCAGAAAGCAACTTAAAACTTGGATATTCGACAAATAACTCCCCACCCTTCTTCAAGCGCCTTGAGACCCTCCGGGTATGTAGCGCGCTATATAAATCTTTTTGACTTGACTTGACTTGAGTGTTTAGCCGTGCAGCATGTTATCCATAATTTTTGCACACACCCACAAATTGGGAGGTGCACTGCAGACGGAGTATTGCTTAACACACTGGAGCAGAAGCGTGCTCAGTGTACTAAGATGTCCCTTGGCTGCAATGGCACCAATATCTATATAACAGAAAAGAGGAGTACCACCAGAAAAAGGCTCAAAAAGCGATTTTGGTGGGATGGTTTTCTAATGAGAAAAAGAAGAAAGTCCTTCTTTGGTTTTAATAAACCCCTCACTCACTGACCTAGTCGGTGACATGCTTCATCATCGGGGCCACCTTGACAGCCGAGTGCCATCAAGGTGTGCTGCGACACCTGGAATACAGTGGAGCTGGTATATGAGTGATGAGTGCAAGAAAAAAGGTAAGTGTGTTAAAAATTGTCCTGGTACGGCTTATAGGTGAACATTTTATTCTTAAGACTACTGGACAATATTAAAAACGTGTATGTAGATACAATAATAGGTTTAATTATGACCAAGTGTATCTGTAATATAAGTGGAAGGTCTACATGTTTCAAACCGTAATGGAAAATGCCGGTTTTTCTTCAGGACCAAGAAAGGAAATGGTTGGTCAGGGTACACTAACGCCCTGCCATACCTGCTTTCCTTTGTGCCCTAGTAACAAAAAAGGTTACAGGGTGAAAAAAGCTGTAACCCGGGGGTGGTTACGCTAGGAATAAAAATGACCTGTAAAGAGAAAGAGTATAAGTCACAAGAAAACTCGTTACGTGCCTGCAACGTAGTGAAGTGACGAAATCAGCTGTCTCTGTGAGTCATCCCACACTGAGTTAATGCAGATTATTTAAGTGCGTTGTGCTGCTCAAATACATGAAAATTAGCGTATTGGCGCAATGCAGCCAGTGTGGCTTCCTGGCACACCTATCAATAGTTGTGTGCTTGGTGAAAAACGATCCGTGATTCTTTTGTCACTCGCATCCATTAATTATAGGTGCGTGGCTATGCAACAATCATATCCTTATAAGTGAAAGGAATACCGACGTGCTATTGCTTCATCATGATCCAAACAAGACAGTACAAAACAAACACGACATGTAACACACAGTATATTTAAAAAGTGCTTACTCCTAATTAACGGTCATTAGGCTGCACGGGGTTAGAGGGAAGGGAGGCCACTCTTCGTAAACATATTCTGCAATGGAAAGGGAGGAAAGGCTAAGTACCGGGTTGTATACTCAAGGGTACTGGAAAGGTTCGGAAAAAGAAGAAATATTACGATAGGGACTGGTACTACATAATAGGACGCAACAGAGCAGTGAAGCACTAGTTATTGGTGATGTGTCTTTCAATTTAACACGAGTGGAGGAAATCACGTTCCCTCGTTTTATGACTACAAGAAGGGTTGGGTATAGTAACACTAGCTTATTCAGTATAGAGGTGTTGACTCAGACAGTAGGTCAACAAAGTCAATAAACCGGGGGAGCGGCTTATTATGTGAAAATGGGCCAGAAGGGGAAAAAAGGGGGGGTATGTGGAGTTTTTAGGACAAAAGCCCATGGGATCTCAGGGCTGGGTATAAATTGGTAAAGAGGAAGTGCCACAACATTTTTTTTGAGGTGCAGGTTTTATAGAACATTCGCCCATGGAATGCTATCATTTAGTCCATTGATATGTGTAGATAGTCTGTAGACCCATCTTTGTTCCTTTTCATACAAACGTTTCTGTAAGTTGGGTCCAGGAGAAATCTGTTCAATGATTGTCCATACCATGTCGTTTGGTGTATGATTGTTCTCTATAAAGTGGTCTGTTAGCCTGGTCGCACTTTTCCTGCAGCGGATGGTGCTGCGGTGTTCACAAATTCGTTGCTTTACGTTGCGGGTAGTCATTCCTATGTACTGTTTTTTGCATGTACATTCAATTAAGTAGATCACGTTACTGCTATTGCAGTTGGTATGGGAAACTTGCCTCCATTCTTTTCCTGCTTCAAGGTCCAATGTTTTTGTGTTTCTCGTCAGATGGCATACACTGCAGTTTCCGCAGCGGTAGTGTCCAGTGACATCAGGAAGGCCCCAAGTTCTGGTGATGGATTGATTAGCAGGAAAGACAACTAGTGGTGGCACCAATCCACCACTAGTTGTCACTTCTGCAAGCTGCCAGGGAGACCCTTCGCCGCTAGGTGTCCCTTCTGCATGAACTTAATTTGCTACGTATTGCATTATGTTCGTTGACGTGGAAAGCGTTTAAATTGAAGCGTTTCATAAAACATTACAGTTGGAAGTTCACACAACCACAAATTAAAAAGCATTACGGTTGGTGAAGTTTGAAATGTATTAAGTGAAGCGCTTGAAAATAAATTACAGTCGGGGAAGCATAAAAGCATGTCACAGTGCACCCAGTGTCCGATCAAATTTCACATGAAAGTTAAAAAAATGCATTATAGTAAGCAGGGTTGTGAAGCCTGAATATCCTCAGAATAGTGCAAACTCGATATTTCAGCCATAACCTATCCAGTGAACCTCAGCTGGTTTCACTAAGCTTCCCTCATTAGCTGGTACTAGCAGCCCACCCCAGCATTGCCTGGGGCAGAAGGGGGCTGGGGGCAGCATTTCAGGCTTGCGTGCACTCCCGCCCCAGCCCCCGCCCGCCACAACATTGTCTGTGTCCCGAACAATGTTGTGGCGGGCGGGGTCCGGGGCGGGAGTGCACGCAAGCCTGAAATGCTGCCCCCAGACCCTGAGCCTTACCGCAGTTGTTCCGGGCCAACCTCCCGCACCGGCTCCCTCCCGTCCCGTGTCCCAGAGCCTTACCTGAGCCGCCGCTCCTCCCAAAGCTCCTCACTTCACCGCCGCTCCTCCTCGTCATCACGTACGTTGCGGCCAGCGCTACGTCGTGGCCGTCAGCGTCGCGGCCGGCGCTACTTTCAGGGCACTACTATTTTTTTTAAGTTATATTTATAAATTTACGTTTTTTTTTATTTTCTATAGCCTATGTCCATCTGCACACCCTGAGGATTACAACAATGTATTGGGTGTGTGGATTGGCGCTGTGGTTCCCGAGTTTACCTTGCCAAAAGTTTTGTGTTCTCTCTTTATAATAGTAATATAGATTAAAATAAAGCACAAGATGGATGAAGTTGGGGCCTTGCATGTGCTAGTCATCTCAGTGGGTTGTGGCAAAGTAAATTGAATATACCATACAATATGGCGGCCACCCACTTTTTTTCGTATTTATTCACTTTTGTAGCATTAGTGGCACGCTCCGCTTTAGCTTAAACCTATGAAGCTAAGCGGGGCGTACCGCGATGCTACAAAAGTAAATGAATAGAAAAGGCTTTCTTTTAAATTGATTTAATTATGCAGCATTTGTGACACGCCTAGCGTTAGCTTTCAATGTGTGAAACTAAGCCTGGCGTGCGCGAATGGTACAAAAGTAAAAAAATAGAAAAGAAAAGTGGGCGGCCATGGGAGATAAAGGATAACAAGTAGGAGGAAGGAGGAGAAGGCAGCTGCAGCCCGAAGAGAGGGTGTGTCGGGGAAGTGCAGTCGGGGAAGTACGTAGCTGTTGTGCCTGTAACTCTATCTTTGACGATCAAGTCATTAAGAAAAGTGTGCTCAGAAACTGAAAATAAAAATTACTGAGTAAAGTCACATGTAACAGGGGCAGTCCTCATGGGAGGTTACAACAGTAGAAAAAGACAGACATTAACCAAAGAAATAAAAGCATTTCCAAATACAGTTAAATTGAGCCAATTAAAAACATGGGTGGAGTTTAAAGCCCATATTCTGAAAAAAACGTCTTGAAGAGACAGTGCAATCACTGAATAGGCGGGACCTGAAAAGGATATCATGATGGTGACACCAAGTTAAGGCAAACACCAGCAATAGCTAACCTTGTGATTATAGACTCCAGTTTGTCTCTAAAATAGTGAAATTAATTTAGTTCAGGGGGTTTGAAGTATCCCTCTCCCACGCTCAACCCACACTAATTGGTAAGGAGTGTCTCTCACTTCCAGACATTGTCCTTGGGATGAAGGGGAAAATTACAGTAGATCAGGCATGTTGAAGGCTCGGGAAAAGTGATGCTCAGTACTTTTCTGATGACTGATGGCATATTACTTGCAACCGTGTAGGAGGGACCTGAAGTTTCCATGAAGGTTACAACAGAGGTGTTACTAGCAGACCCTTTGAAGTTAAGTCATCATTGAAATAAACCCATTATGGTTTACTACAAAACAACCATTGCAACAACAACTACAAATCAACAAGCACATTTGAGCTTTATCACTGTCACCGTTTAAATATAACTCTTCCAAGCACTAATTCAAATCCACAGAAAAATCTTTGAAGATGTAAAGATATGATTTTGGGTGCAAAAAGATACAACCTGCAAACAAAACCTTACAAAATATCTGAAAATGATGATGAAAATATGCATATGCTTTTCTCCTTTCCATGCCCAAACAATACAACTGAGAATATCAAAAGGCAATTTTATTTTAATAGGTATATTCTTCAGGGCCCTGAAAATAAGCCGCTTGAAATATTTGCATCTTGACACAGCATTATGAGTACCATAGGTTTAGAACTGATGGAAGTGGAGTAGACACTCAGGGGCCAGTCCGTGTTTAAATGTGAGAGGGGAGTTGCAGAACAGACGGTATCCTACAGACTGCTGTTTTAGCACTCCTCACACTTTAAAGAACTCAATTATTTAACCAAGTTTACATTTATGTTACGTTAATCGCTCTTCTAGAAAGCAGGTTTTGTGGTGTTCTCCACATTAAATAAAGGAGCAGAACATCGAAGAGCTAGTAAGTGGGTTTTATTAACCTCACCCACCAACGGAAACCCATCAACTCCTTTGTACAAAATCACTACATTCCAATAAAGAATACAGTGCATATGTTCCTTAACCTTAAAGTAACAGGCAGGTAATATATGGGAAAAGGGACACATTATCACATATCTTCCTTCCTAACAAAACAAACAAAAGAAAGAAGAAAGAATAAATGACTAAATGTAACACAAATAAGAACAACTCTCATGAAGAAACAAAAACAAAAGAACTTAAACATAATCCTTCATGTAAACAGGAGCCCTACATATTCTTTGACTCCTTTTAAATGTTAACAACATGTTAGACCCATTACCAGAATTGTAGTTGGAATTGTTGTTGGTGTAGAGCAACTTACTACCAGTACAGTTGTCATCTGAATCTGATAACTTAGAATTAACCAATACAACTCGACTCTTATTCCATATGCTCCCATCTTCCGTCTTGATTGCATTCCTAAAAACCTTTATGACAGGTCTGACATCAGAATATTTTGACCAAGACTTACGTCCAACAGGTGTCTTAATTTTAACAAAATCACCCACTTTTACCTCCTGATATTTTACACACTTTCTGTTATCAAAATATTATTTTCTTGTAATTTGTTTATCCAACTCGTTGTTCCCCCATTCACCTATGCTATTATCCACCAGCCCTTTATTACCTTTCATCCACCCTGGACACCACAAAGTATTTGGAACTCTCCCTTTGAATAATTCAAACGGAGACCTCCCAGTAGATGAATGTGGAGCAACTCGATAAACATTAATCCTGTCCTGAAGAGTTGTCTTCCAGTTCAAACCAGAAAACCTTGCCAACTGTATTGACTCCTTAAGAGCCTTGTTGACTCTTTCTATGGCACCATTTGTTTCAGGGTGATATAAAGAACACCTTTTATGTACAATTCCACATATTTTTAAGAACTCAGTAAACACACTTGAACAGAATTGTGGTCCATTATCAGATAACAAGCTATTGGGAAAGCTTTCCTTGTTGAAAACAGCTTCTAAAAACTTGATGACTGAATCAGAGGTAATCTCTCTTACTGCACTTACTTCTATCCACCTGGAATATAAGTCAATTAGAACAATTAAATACGGGGTATCTGAAACTCCAGACAAAGGTCCCAAGATATCTATCACAACTTCATCCCAAGGGTGACTTGGCAAGACTCTATTAACCAAAGGCATTGGTCTTTAAAATTTTGTCACTCGCACAGCATTCCACACAATCCCTAACTAACCTCTCAATCTCCAAATCCATACCTGGCCACAAAAATTGCATACGTAGAATCTCCTTCGTTTTCACTGTTCCCAAATGACCACAATGAGCATGTGACAACAATTTTTTTCTAATTCCAAAAGGAGGAACAAGTTTTGTACCACGAGTTAATAAACCTTAAGTAACTGAAAGTTCACCAGAGACTAACGACCACGGCTTCTCCAAGCGGGAATTACCCTTTAAACTAGAAATAACTCTACAGATCTTTTCATCTTTCTCCAACTCTTTCATCCACTCAGACTCCTCTATTGCTCCCTCAGTAACCTCACACACATTGATGTACTCATCCATCTCATTCATGTCTTCTTCATGAAATTTATCTGTATCAACCAATCTTGATAAACAATCAGCTGACCTATTTGCCTATTTGCCACACCTGGAATATACTGTACTTCGAAATCAAATTCCTGTAGTGAAACAACCCATCTTCTGATCCTTGAAGATATAGTATCTAATCCTTTCTTCCAGAAAACTTCTCTTAAAGGCTTGTGATCTGATAGAATACACACTTTAGAACCCCAAATCAAATTTCTAAACTTCCTCAATGCCCAAAAAATTGCAAGAGATTCTTTCTCTATCACAGAGTTATTAAGTTCCGATCCTTTAAGACATCTTGATGAACAACAAATAGGAGAATCTTTTCCATCCTTCTTCTGAACAAGAACAGCACCAAGACCTTTGTCACTTGCATCAGTAAATAAAAATGTAGGAAGACCAGGAACAAACGCATGAAGAGAGGGGGCTTTGTTTAACTCTTTCTTGATACTCACAAATTCACTTTTGCACTCGAGGACCAATCAAAAACTACATTCTTGGCCGTCAACCTCCTCAAATTATGTGTCCTGTCTGCAAAATTAATAATGAACTTTCCATAGAATTCAACCATTCCAAGAAAAGAGAGCAACTCCTCTTTATTAAGTGGTTCTTTGACCTTGTCAATAGATTCAACCAAATCTTTCTTTGGAAAAACACCTTCACCAGTAATGCGATGTCCTAAATAATTAACCTCTTCTACCCTAAACTTACACTTACTTTTTTTAAGAGACATGCCCGCCTCATTTAAACGTCTCAGCACTGCACACACACGTCTATCATGTTCCTGAATATTGTTACCATAAATCAAAAGATCATCTTGATAACATTTAACACCTACCAACCCCTTCAAAATTTTAGACATAATTTGTTGAAAAACTGAGGCCGCAGATACAAAGCCAAAGGGCATCCTTTTCAACTTAAAAGTGCCCATGGGTGTAATGAAGGCAGTTAGATCTTGAGAGGATTCATCTAGCTCCACCTCATGGTAAGCGGAAGCTAGCTCAAGAGTTGTGAAATATTGTGCTTTCCTCTGTCTGTTGGTCCTAAATGTGTTTACAGTTTTCTTTTCTGATGTATATGGTGATCGATGAATGTATGTCTGCTTGAGAGTGTATATGGTTTGTGCAGATGATGTTTTATTGTTCATGATGCTGGGCTTATATTGCTAAAGAAAATTTATATTTATATAATTCCCCAAAAAAATATGTAATTTTATGTATTTTAAAAAATCTTTTTGAACAAATGAATGTTTTGTCTACAAGTAATATATGGGAATGAAATAAAATGATTTGATACCGGATAGCATCTTTGTGGGCAATTGAAATTATTTGAACTTTTCAGTCCTCTTGATTGTTGGGAACTCCCCGTTCATGTTCTGATTATTGTTGAACTCCCTGGTGGGTGGTTCCCCTTTATTCTTTCATTAGATCCAGGGTTCCCTTTAATGTTTTTCATAGTGAAATATTTTGCACCTTCCAAAGTCCCAACCATCTCATCAATGTTTGGAAGAGGAAATCTATCCACTACAACCTCTCTATTTAAAGACCTCAAGTCTATGCATAGACGAATTTCTCCTGTCGGTTTCTTAGCGATCATCACAGGAGCCTGCCATTCTGTGGCCTCAACAGACTCTATAATATCATTCTTTACAAGTTTCTCTATTTCCTCTTGGACTTTCACTTGCTCCATTAAAGGAATCCTCCCTACTTTTGCCACAACCGGAACAGCATTTTCTTTTAACCTGATATGATGTTTGTAGCCTCGCAAGCACCCCAAACTCTCTTTAAACACATTGGGAAACTTTTCATATAAGACATTTGACAAATCATCATTCGTTTTGACTTGAACGGAATCACTCACTTCCTGAATCTGCATTTGTGGTGAAGCATTGGGATCAAGTTTTACCCCAAGTTGACGTTGATGTTGCCACCCCAACAATGCATCACCTTTCTTAGCAATATATATTTTTCCAACAACAATGCGGCTTCCCAATTCTATTCCTGCCATGAAATAGCCTAACATTCTAATTGGTTTCTCTCCATATCCCAATGGGGAGATATAACATCTCATCAATTTCACATTTTTACTAAACATTTCATGAAATAACTTCTCATCAATCATCGTTATTTTAGAACAAGAGTCAAATTTAAAATTTATCATCAAATTTTCTACACTAACTAGATGAGAGGGATGATCTGTATTTTTACAACTCACCTCAAAACACACAGATCTTACTTGAGGTTGTGACCATTTTTTTGTACTATCTCCTTTATACACTTTTGTTTTACAAAATTTGGCATAATGCCCTCTTTTACCACACAAATTACACAAAACTTTTAAGGCCGGACATAACGATGAATTTGCTAAATGACTAAATTGTCCACACCTAAAACAAGAAAACTTGTTACTTTGACTTGCATTTGAGACATTAGGTAAAACATTTTGCTTTTCTTGTACACCTGCACCCTCCTGTTTCTTAATCTGATATACAACTTCCTCTACTTTAGCTTCTTCTTTGGAATCAACACTAGATGGTTTCTCTTTCTCTTTCTTTAATTCACCAACGCACTTCGTCATGTATTCAACTTGCTTAGCAATGACCAACACTTCTTCCAGAGGAGGCTCGTCCTTCAGCCAAAGCTCTTTCCTAATATCATCATGTGCACACCTCAAAACAAATTGATCACAAATTATTTCATCTAAAGTCTGTCCAAAATTGCACAAAGAGGCTATCTTCCTAAGAGATGATACATATTCTTCCACTGTTTCATCTTTTTTTTGTTCTCTTAATCCAAAGTGATACCTCTCCATTATAGTGCTAAGTCTTGGCAAATAATTTTTATCCAGTTGAAGAATAGCAATTTCGTACTCATTTAGGTTTCTTTGTTCTGCTGCAGTTAAATCTGGCAAATGTTCCAAAACATCTTGTCCTTCACCACCAAGACAATGTAGAAGTAATGAATGCTTCCTTTCAGTAATTAAATTCGTCCCACAAACTCTTGCATAGTTTGCAAATATTTTTTTCCATTTTTTCCACTTTACTTTTGGTTCACCTGGGCTCGTTAAGAAAAAAGCTGGTTATGTTACATTCTGCATTTTTTTTAAATTATTTATTTATTTTTCCTTTACCAATCTTCCTTTTTAAAGGTATTATCTTCTTCAAAACTTTTCCTTTTACAGATCTTCAATTTATTACTTTTAATTTAATTACTTTTACCTCAAAAAATTACAAAATGTATAAGCTTATCAGTGTTTATTCTACTCATTTTTTTTTTACCTGAATTAATCTGAAACTTTACCATGAGAGAAAAAAAATATATATTCTAGAGGTCTCCTTTACTAGACACAATAATATGTCACAATGCGAAGTTTGTTTCCTCTGACTTTGTAGAAGAATGCGTCATAGAATCAAAATCCTTTGTTCCTTTGTGCGCAGCCTCTAGAACACAGCCGTGAAGTCAATAGCTTCACACAGACCAATTGAAAAGTGAAACGCACGTATGAAACGCACGTATTACGTGTTGAGGCGCAACGTGTGAGAGAGACATCAATTAACTAATGCGCACGTAAAGGAAGTTGGAGCGCAACGTTTAAGACGCCTAGCTGAAACGCAGATTATGTCTCCTACGTCATTAAACAAAAGTCTCTCTCCTCGTGCACGAAAGTCTCTCTCCTCGCGCACAGCTCTCAAGATATTTTCCTTGTATCTATCTAGATATTAATTAACCTCCCTCCGCTCTCCTCACCATAACCTTCACAAAGAGAATATCGAAGTTCTTCGTTTTTCATCCGATGTGAAGTTCCTTTTTCAGCTGCTGTGAAGTCAACGCTTCCCTTCTTTTCAGATCTGCGGCTGGAGGAGATGCGAAGATCAGTCATTCGTCGTGTTGAGGTTATTTCCAATTGTCGCCAACTAAATGTGGTGTTCTCCACATTAAATAAAGGAGCAGAACATTGAAGAGCTAGTAAGTGGGTTTTATTAACCTCATCCACCAACGGAAACCGGTCAACTCCTTAGTACAAATTCACTACATTCCAATAAAGAATACAGTGCATATGTTCCATAACCTTAAAGTAACAGGCAGGTAATATATGGGAAAGGGGACACATTATCACAGGTTTACCTTCTGCTTTCTTGCCATTACAGTCTAAAAAGTTAAACACAACTGGAATCTCAGGAATCTATTTTCCACGCTCTGAGATACGTTTAACAATTTTTTTAAGTCTAAAAGGGCCACAAATCTTTATTTTTAGAGAACTCCAGAACAAAAATGGCTCATGAGACTAAATAATGTGCTATACAGCGGCATAACGAGAGTTGCACGGGCCTTGATGCAAGAAAAATCAGCCTCCTTAGTTCTGTTGTGGGAGCAGAATTGGATGTACCATGTTACTCCGCATACTTTTACTCCGCATACCGTTACAACGCGGTATTTACAACGCATACCATTACAACGCATAGCGCTTTGGGGTGCTGGATAGTGGTAAGTATAATTTACTATTCTAACTCCAGTCCCCGTGGACCCTAGGGAAGGTGTTGGATAGTAAATTATACTTATTCCCTATCCTAGAGCGCCCCCCAGCGCAATGCGTTGTAATGGTATGCGGAGTAAAAGTCGCGTTGTAATGGTAGTGCGGAGTAAAAGATGCGTTGTAACGGGTGTATACCAGCAAAATTCAGCCATAATTATGGTTCACTCGGCCCTTCACAGGCCTGGGCCCCAGTGCCACTGCACCTGCTACACTATTGATAGCTGCACTGTAGTATACCTGTACGCAGATGAGTATCCAAAAGTAAGTTTATTCTGTTACAGCATAAACCCCAGCATAACCATGGACTGCTTTGGTCAAATCCCATACAAAGAATCCCCCCATAACATACTTATCACTAAACTCTAAGTTCTAATTCAATTAACACTATGGTGGAATAAAAGGGGCAAACTTGTTTTGAAGGTACAAAACCTAAAAAAAACATGCACCCATAGAGACAGTGTTTCATTAAACGAAGGCTGTGGATGGAGTCCTCATAATTGCTTGTCAAGTGTCCACCATCATGAAACGGGATGAATTCACAATCGTGGCTAAAGAATAAACATCTATCCTTTTTAGTGCAGTTCACCCTGCTGTATAACTGGTGGAGATCTGCTCCGCAACTTCTTGGAATAAATATTTTACGTTCAGTCTGGAAACGCAGCCTGATTTCTACCAGTAAGGACCTTAAAACCTTAAAAATGCGCCCAGCAACTCATACTCACTTCCATGAAATAAATATCTTCTAATGGGGCAAAAGGTCTCCCACAAGAGCGAAGTGTCCGCGAGGTAGTAATGGAACGTTGGCTGCTCTGGATTCAGCCCATGATTTGCCCAGTTGTGGGCAGTGCCAGGTTGCAGGCTATGGGGGCTGGCTTTCGAATTTGTCCAGTGAAAAAAAACAATGTACAAATATAACACTGGTGAGTGGGGAAGAACAAGCACAGTGCAAAGAGCAAATAAAGAGAGTGAGGGAGAAGTGCCTTGCATACCTGATGGGGGAGTGAAACACACTATAAAGACTGTGAGTGTGTTCCATGAGAGACAATCAGTGCACAATGTTAGGTGAGGGAAACAAAAATATTGTGCAGAGTGAGCCAGGTTAGAATGGGCAAAGCACTATGCAGACTATAACACAAAGCCTCGGAGCACACAGAAAATGCAATGCTATTGCAAATTATAAGTCCAAACTTCAATTCCAAAGTAATGGTGTATGACAGAAGTCTTTTATTCCACAAAATCCACTCCTTGTGCCAACGCGTTTCGCCTAGGTTCAAGACACCTACGGCTTCGTCAAGGCTGGAAATAATACAAAGAACTTATATTTGTAATCATATTCTTACATATGGTTCTAAAAACCATCCACCATTCTCATGCAGACCGTGTCAAGACTGTAAAGAAACATAGGTGCATTGTGGCCTTACATGCTACTATTTAGAGCACAGTGTTAGCCTATTTTATACATCTAAATACAATATTCTTTGAAATGATACAAGTTTACTTAAGGTATCTATTAGTATTCTCTAGACCCATTATTTACCGCGATATTTATAGATTTTTGTACAACCCAAGTGTTTGTGAAAAAAGAGAATAAGCATCGTAAGTGATGCAGGTAACTTCACAGAGTCAGGATCAACCCTGAAATCCGAAATAAGAAAGTCTAAATTATCCATACCCAATGTTCGGGTAACGTATAGATAGAGGTCAGGTGTTAAACTGTTGTCTAAAAATGAAGCATGTTCCTACCTTATCGAAAGTCCCCTCCTGTATTGTAAATATTTTCTTCCCAATACTCGGAGAGTTTTTTTGAACTGCCGTGTAACCTGGCTGCTTAATAACATATATTGAGGCTGCATGCCTGAAAACATATTGCACCTTTATTAGTAAATCTATTTTGTTCTGATTACGCTTAACAAGTTAACTTCTCCTACATAACGATGGCCTATTCTTAGGGTATGAGGGCGCTTACCTCCATAAATATCAACTTAACAAGGTTTTCCAATGTTATCGAGGTCAAATCTCAGAAGCGTATTTCTATCCGTAAAGTCCAAGAATATGTTATCCCTCCAATCACAATTGAATAATGGGGTTTAGTCAACCATTATCTGGCCCCGAGACCAAAACTTCTAAAGCCTCCTGTATTCTGTATATCGTTCTCATCTCACTCTTACCGTTTTCAGCCTGAGCTCCTTCCTAGCCCGCGGCGTCCTGCCCGTGTACAGGCAAGCGAGCGCTTCTTCGGTGTATGCGCAGTAATGTGCATACTCGTCGATATTAAAAGAGGACCAAAGAATAGCGCCTGCGAATGGCCGCCATCATAGAGTACTGCATACTGCATAGAATATGCATACTCGTTGATATAAAAAGAGGACCACAGTATTGCGCCCGCGAATGGCCGCCATCATAGAATAGGACCTATTACCTTGTATACTTCGCATACACGGAAGAAGCGCACGCTTGCCTGTACACGGGCAGGACGCCTCGGGCTAGGAAGGAGCTCAGTCTTAAAATGGTAAGAGTGAGATGAGAACGATATACAGAATACAAGAGGCTTTAGAAGTTTTGGTCTCGGGGCCAGATAATGGTTGACTAAACCCCATTATTCAATTGTGATTGCAGGGATAACATATTCTTGGACTTTACGGATAGCAATACGCTTCTGAGATTTGACCTCGATAACATTGGAAAACCTTGTTAAGTTGATATTTATGGAGGTAAGCGCCCTCATACCCTAAGAATAGACCATCGTTATGTAGGAGAAGTTAACTTGTTAAGCGTAATTAGAACAAAATAGATTTACTAATAAAGGTGCAATATGTTTTCAGGCATGCAGCCTCAATATATGTGATTAAGCAGCCAGGTTACACGGCAGTTCAGAAAAACTCTCTGAGTATTGGGAAGAAAATATTTACAATACAGGAGGGGACTATCGATAAGGTAGGAACATGTTCCATTTTTAGACAACAGTTTAACACCTGACCTCTATCTATACGTTACCCGAACATTGGGTATGGATAATTTAGACTTTCTTATTTCGGATTTCAGGGTTGATCCTGACTCTGTGAAGTTACCTGCATCACTTACGATGCTTATTCTCTTTTTTCACGAGCACTTGGGTTGTACAAAAATCTATAAATATCGCGGTAAATAATGGGTCTAGAGAATACTAATAGACACCTTAAGTAAACTTGTATAATTTACAAGAATATTGTATTTAAATGTATAAAATAGGCTAACACTGTGCTCTAAATAGTAGCATGTAAGGCCACAATGCACCTATGTTTCTTTACAGTCTTGACACGGTCTGCATGAGAATGGTGGATGGTTTTTAGAACCATGTGTAAGAATATGATTACAAATATAAGTTCTTAAAAAATAAGTTCTTTGTATTATTTCCAGCCTTGACGAAGCCGTTGGTGTCTTGAACCTAGGCGAAACGCGTTGGCGCAAGGAGTGGATTTTGTGGAATAAAAGACTTATATCATACACCATTACTTTGGAATTGAAGTTTGGACTTATAATTTGCAATAGCATTGGATTTTCTGTGTGCTCCGAGGCTTTGTGTTGTATGTGATTTCAACTTTGGTTGATAATTAGTGGAGGAGGGGTGTTGTCTCCCGAAAAACTTGGATGCACCAGCAATATAGTAAGATTTATATGCTTAAATCTATATGAGCGCCAGTTAACCGTAACACCCGAAAGTGTATACACTATGCAGACTATGATGATGTGAGTAAGGGTGAAACAGCACATAGTGAAGTATACAGCACAGTGCATACTGTGATGATGTGAGTGAAGGGGAAACAGCTCATACTGAAGTATACGCACAGTGCAGACTGTGAAGATGTGATTGAGGGGGAAACAGCTCCTAAGATGTGAGTGAAGGAGAAACAGCTCATACTGAAGTATACGCACAGTGCAGACTGTGAAGATGTGATTGAGGGGGAAACAGCTCCTAAGATGTGAGTGAAGGAGAAACAGCTCATACTGAAGTATACGCACAGTGCAGACTGTGAAGATGTGACTGAGGGGGAAACCACTCATACAGAAGTATACTCACAGTGCACACTGTGAAGATGTGACTGAGGGGGAAACAGCTCATACAGAAGTATACGCACAGTGCAGACTGTGAAGATGTGAGTGAGGGGGAAACAGCTCATAAGATGTGAGTGAAGGAGAAACAGCTCATACTGAAGTATACGCACAGTGCAGACTGTGAAGATGTGACTGAGGGGGAAACCACTCATACAGAAGTATACTCACAGTGCACACTGTGAAGATGTGACTGAGGGGGAAACAGCTCATACAGAAGTATACGCACAGTGCAGACTGTGAAGATGTGAGTGAGGGGGAAACAGCTCATAAGATGTGAGTGAAGGGGAAACAGCTCATACTGAAGTATACGCACAGTGCAGACTGTGAAGATGTGAGTGAGGGGGAAACAGTTCATACTGAAGTATACGCACAGTGCAGACTGTGAAAATGTGAGTGAGGGGGACACAGCTCATACTGAAGTATACAGCACAGTGCAGACTGTGAAGATGTGGGTGAGGGGGAAACAGTTCATACTGAAGTATACGCACAGTGCAGACTGTGAAGATGTAAGTGAGGGGGAAACAGCTCATACTGAAGTATATGCACAGTGCAGACTGTGAAGATGTGAGTGAGGGGGAAACAGCTCATACAGTGCAAAGAGCAAATGAAGAGAGTGAGGGAGCAGTGCCTTGCATACCTGATGTGGGAGAGAAACACACTGTAAAGACTAAGTGTTTCCTTGAGAGACAGTCAGTTCACAATGTTAACTGAGGGAAACATA
>NW_028251419.1:0-124592 GCF_964263255.1 Lissotriton vulgaris
CTCTTCGTTCCGTCCCGAGCTCACGTGTAGCGAGGAGGTGCAGCTTCGGAGCACAAGAACAAGAGGACGTCTTCTGGTCTTGCGCCTTCTTTTATCCGTCTTCAGGGCGGGCGAAAACCCGCCCCTGCCTGCCCCGAGGGCGTGGCTGGCTGCGTCGGTGTCTAGGCCAGCCCACTCTAGGGCGGGAAAAAACGCGCCCTGGCTACGCCGCTTCGGGCATACCAGCCGAGACGCGCCTCCCGCCCAAAAATGGCTTCCCGGGGGGATCGAGGCACTCAGCCATACGTTCGGGGGGACCGAGTGGTCGCCCCTTTCCAAAATTGCCATTTTTACAGAGTTTTGCTTACTCAAAAGCTTCAATTTTGACCCGTTTCAGTCACAGAAATGACTTTAAACACACTTATTTTAGTTGAAAAAGTCATAATTCACATCCAACAGTCATTTAGAGTCAAAAGATTAAATGTTAAAATTTCATCATTATAGACCATTTTGGGAACGTTCGACATGTCCGGAGTCATCGTTTTTCATCCGAAAATCGATTTTTTGGACTGTACCAAAAATGATTCAAAATGTCAATTGGATCATGCCTCATGTTGAATAACCACTTTTTAAACCCTCACAGTGACCAAAATTGCCATTTTTACAGAGTTTTGCTTACTCAAAAGCTTCAATTTTGACCAGTTTCAGGCACAGAAATGACTTTAAACACACTTATTTTAGTTGAAAAAGTCATAATTCACATCCGACAGTCATTTAGAGTCAAAAGATTAAATGTTAAAATGTCATCATTATAGACCATTTTGGGAACGTTCGACATGTCCGGAGTCATCGTTTTTCATCCGAAAATCGATTTTTTGGACTGTACCAAAAATGATTCAAAATGTCAATTGGATCATGCCTCATGTTGAATAACCACTTTTTAAACCCTCACAGTGACCAAAATTGCCATTTTTACAGAGTTTTGCTTACTCAAAAGCTTCAATTTTGACCCGTTTCAGGCACAGAAATGACTTTAAACACACTTATTTTAGTTGAAAAAGTCATAATTCACATCCAACAGTCATTTAGAGTCAAAAGATTAAATGTTAAAATTTCATCATTATAGACCATTTTGGGAACGTTCGACATGTCCGGAGTCATCGTTTTTCATCCGAAAATTGATTTTTTGGACTATACCAAAAATGATTCAAAATGTCAATTGGATCGTGCCTCATGTTGAATAACCACTTTTTAAACCCTCACAGTGACCAAAATGGCCATTTTTACAGAGTTTTGCTTACTCAAAAGCTTCAATTTTGACCCGTTTCAGTCACAGAAATGACTTTAAACACACTTATTTTAGTTGAAAAAGTCATAATTCACATCTAACAGTCATTTAGAGTCAAAAGATTAAATGTTAAAATTTCATCATTATATACCATTTTGGGAACGTTCGACATGTCCGGAGTCATCGTTTTTCATCCGAAAATTTATTTTTTGGACTGTACCAAAAATGATTCAAAATGTCAATTGGATCATGCCTCATGTTGAATAACCACTTTTTAAACCCTCACAGTGACCAAAATTGCCATTTTTACAGAGTTTTGCTTACTCAAAAGCTTCAATTTTGACCCGTTTCAGGCACAGAAATGACTTTAAACACACTTATTTTAGTTGAAAAAGTCACAATTCACATCCGACAGTCATTTAGAGTCAAAAGATTAAATGTTAAAATTTCATCATTATAGACCATTTTGGGAACGTTCGACATGTCCGGAGTCATCGTTTTTCATCCGAAAATCGATTTTTTTGGACTGTACCAAAAATGATTCAAAATGTCAATTGGATCGTGCCTCATGTTGAATAACCACTTTTTAAACCCTCACAGTGATCAAAATGGCCATTTTTACAGAGTTTTGCTTACTCAAAAGCTTCAATTTTGACCCGTTTCAGTCATAGAAATGACTTTAAACACACTTATTTTAGTTGAAAAAGTCATAATTCACATCCAACAGTCATTTAGAGTCAAAAGATTAAATGTTAAAATTTCATCATTATAGACCATTTTGGGAACGTTCGACATGTCCGGAGTCATCGTTTTTCATCCGAAAATCGATTTTTTGGACTGTACCAAAAATGATTCAAAATGTCAATTGGATCATGCCTCATGTTGAATAACCACTTTTTAAACCCTCACAGTGACCAAAATTGCCATTTTTACAGAGTTTTGCTTACTCAAAAGCTTCAATTTTGACCCGTTTCAGGCACAGAAATGACTTTAAACACACTTATATTAGTTGAAAAAGTCATAATTCACATCCAACAGCCATTTAGAGTCAAAAGATTAAATGTTAAAATGTCATCATTATAGACCATTTTGGGAACATTCGACATGTCCGGAGTCATCGTTTTTCATCCGAAAATTGATTTTTTGGACTGTACCAAAAATGATTCAAAATGTCAATTGGATCATGCCTCATGTTGAATAACCACTTTTTAAACCCGCACAGTGACCAAAATTGCCATTTTTACAGAGTTTTGCTTACTCAAAAGCTTCAATTTTGACCCGTTTCAGGCACAGAAATGACTTTAAACACACTTATTTTAGTTGAAAAAGTCATAATTCACATCCAACAGTCATTTAGAGTCAAAAGATTAAATGTTAAAATTTCATCATTATAGACCATTTTGGGAACGTTCGACATGTCCGGAGTCATCGCTTTTCATCCGAAAATCGATTTTTTGGACTGTACCAAAAATGATTCAAAATGTCAATTGGATCATGCCTCATGTTGAATACCCACTTTTTAAACCCTCACAGTGACCAAAATTGCCATTTTTACAGAGTTTTGCTTACTCAAAAGCTTCAATTTTGACCCGTTTCAGGCACAGAAATAACTTTAAACACACTTATTTTAGTTGAAAAAGTCATAATTCACATCCAACAGTCATTTAGAGTCAAAAGATTAAATGTTAAAATTTCATCATTATAGACCATTTTGGGAACGTTCGACATGTCCGGAGTCATCGTTTTTCATCCGAAAATCGATTTTTTGGACTGTACCAAAAATGATTCAAAATGTCAATTGGATCATGCCTCATGTTGAATAACCACTTTTTAAACTCTCACAGTGACCAAAATTGCCATTTTTACAGCTTTTTGCTTACTCAAAAGCTTCAATTTTGACCCGTTTCAGTCACAGAAATGACTTTAAACACACTTATTTTAGTTGAAAAAGTCATAATTCACATCCAACAGTCATTTAGAGTCAAAAGATTAAATGTTAAAATTTCATCATTATAGACCATTTTGGGAACGTTCGACATGTCCGGAGTCATCGTTTTTCATCCGAAAATCGATTTTTTGGACTGTACCAAAAATGATTCAAAATGTCAATTGGATCGTGCCTCATGTTGAATAACCACTTTTTAAACCCTCACAGTGACCAAAATTGCCATTTTTACAGAGTTTTGCTTACTCAAAAGCTTCAATTTTGACCCGTTTCAGTCACAGAAATGACTTTAAACACACTTATTTTAGTTGAAAAAGTCATAATTCACATCCAACAGTCATTTAGAGTCAAAAGATTAAATGTTAAAATGTCATCATTATAGACCATTTTGGGAACGTTCAACATGTCCGGAGTCATCGTTTTTCATCCGAAAATCGATTTTTTGGACTGTACCAAAAATGATTCAAAATGTCAATTGGATCATGCCTCATGTTGAATAACCACTTTTTAAACCCTCACAGTGACCAAAATTGCCATTTTTACAGAGTTTTGCTTACTCAAAAGCTTCAATTTTGACCCGTTTCAGGCACAGAAATGACTTTAAACACACTTATTTTAGTTGAAAAAGTCATAATTCACATCCAACAGTCATTTAGAGTCAAAAGATTAAATGTTAAAATTTCATCATTATAGACCATTTTGGGAACGTTCGACATGTCCGGAGTCATCGTTTTTCATCCGAAAATTGATTTTTTGGACTATACTAAAAATGATTCAAAATGTCAATTGGATCGTGCCTCATGTTGAATAACCACTTTTTAAACCCTCACAGTGACCAAAATGGCCATTTTTACAGAGTTTTGCTTACTCAAAAGCTTCAATTTTGACCCGTTTCAGTCACAAAAATTACTTTAAACACACTTATTTTAGTTGAAAAAGTCATAATTCACATCCAACAGTCATTTAGAGTCAAAAGATTAAATGTTAAAATTTCATCATTATAGACCATTTTGGGAACGTTCGACATGTCCGGAGTCATCGTTTTTCATCCGAAAATCGATTTTTTGGACTGTACCAAAAATGATTCAAAATGTCAATTGGATCATGCCTCATGTTGAATAACCACTTTTTAAACCCTCACAGTGACCAAAATTGCCATTTTTACAGAGTTTTGCTTACTCAAAAGCTTCAATTTTGACCCGTTTCAGGCACAGAAATGACTTTAAACACACTTATATTAGTTGAAAAAGTCATAATTCACATCCAACAGCCATTTAGAGTCAAAAGATTAAATGTTAAAATGTCATCATTATAGACCATTTTGGGAACATTCGACATGTCCGGAGTCATCGTTTTTCATCCGAAAATTGATTTTTTGGACTGTACCAAAAATGATTCAAAATGTCAATTGGATCATGCCTCATGTTGAATAACCACTTTTTAAACCCGCACAGTGACCAAAATTGCCATTTTTACAGAGTTTTGCTTACTCAAAAGCTTCAATTTTGACCCGTTTCAGGCACAGAAATGACTTTAAACACACTTATTTTAGTTGAAAAAGTCATAATTCACATCCAACAGTCATTTAGAGTCAAAAGATTAAATGTTAAAATTTCATCATTATAGACCATTTTGGGAACGTTCGACATGTCCGGAGTCATCGCTTTTCATCCGAAAATCGATTTTTTGGACTGTACCAAAAATGATTCAAAATGTCAATTGGATCATGCCTCATGTTGAATACCCACTTTTTAAACCCTCACAGTGACCAAAATTGCCATTTTTACAGAGTTTTGCTTACTCAAAAGCTTCAATTTTGACCCGTTTCAGGCACAGAAATAACTTTAAACACACTTATTTTAGTTGAAAAAGTCATAATTCACATCCAACAGTCATTTAGAGTCAAAAGATTAAATGTTAAAATTTCATCATTATAGACCATTTTGGGAACGTTCGACATGTCCGGAGTCATCGTTTTTCATCCGAAAATCGATTTTTTGGACTGTACCAAAAATGATTCAAAATGTCAATTGGATCATGCCTCATGTTGAATAACCACTTTTTAAACACTCACAGTGACCAAAATTGCCATTTTTACAGCTTTTTGCTTACTCAAAAGCTTCAATTTTGACCCGTTTCAGTCACAGAAATGACTTTAAACACACTTATTTTAGTTGAAAAAGTCATAATTCACATCCAACAGTCATTTAGAGTCAAAAGATTAAATGTTAAAATTTCATCATTATAGACCATTTTGGGAACGTTCGACATGTCCGGAGTCATCGTTTTTCATCCGAAAATCGATTTTTTGGACTGTACCAAAAATGATTCAAAATGTCAATTGGATCGTGCCTCATGTTGAATAACCACTTTTTAAACCCTCACAGTGACCAAAATTGCCATTTTTACAGAGTTTTGCTTACTCAAAAGCTTCAATTTTGACCCGTTTCAGTCACAGAAATGACTTTAAACACACTTATTTTAGTTGAAAAAGTCATAATTCACATCCAACAGTCATTTAGAGTCAAAAGATTAAATGTTAAAATGTCATCATTATAGACCATTTTGGGAACGTTCAACATGTCCGGAGTCATCGTTTTTCATCCGAAAATCGATTTTTTGGACTGTACCAAAAATGATTCAAAATGTCAATTGGATCATGCCTCATGTTGAATAACCACTTTTTAAACCCTCACAGTGACCAAAATTGCCATTTTTACAGAGTTTTGCTTACTCAAAAGCTTCAATTTTGACCCGTTTCAGGCACAGAAATGACTTTAAACACACTTATTTTAGTTGAAAAAGTCATAATTCACATCCAACAGTCATTTAGAGTCAAAAGATTAAATGTTAAAATTTCATCATTATAGACCATTTTGGGAACGTTCGACATGTCCGGAGTCATCGTTTTTCATCCGAAAATTGATTTTTTGGACTATACCAAAAATGATTCAAAATGTCAATTGGATCGTGCCTCATGTTGAATAACCACTTTTTAAACCCTCACAGTGACCAAAATGGCCATTTTTACAGAGTTTTGCTTACTCAAAAGCTTCAATTTTGACCCGTTTCAGTCACAGAAATGACTTTAAACACACTTATTTTAGTTAAAAAAGTCATAATTCACATCCAACAGTTATTTAGAGTCAAAAGATTAAATGTTAAAATTTCATCATTATAGACCATTTTGGGAACGTTCGACATGTCCGGAGTCATCGTTTTTCATCCGAAAATCGATTTTTTGGACTGTACCAAAAATGATTCAAAATGTCAATTGGATCGTGCCTCATGTTGAATAACCACTTTTTAAACCCTCACAGTGACCAAAATTGCCATTTTTACAGAGTTTTGCTTACTCAAAAGCTTCAATTTTGACCCGTTTCAGTCACAGAAATGACTTTAAACACACTTATTTTAGTTGAAAAAGTCATAATTCACATCTAACAGTCATTTAGAGTCAAAAGATTAAATGTTAAAATTTCATCATTATAGACCATTTTGGGAACGTTCGACATGTCCGGAGTCATCGTTTTTCATCCGAAAATCGATTTTTTGGACTGTACCAAAAATGATTCAAAATGTCAATTGGATCATGCCTCATGTTGAATAACCACGTTTTAAACCCTCACAGTGACCAAAATTGCCATTTTTACAGAGTTTTGCTTACTCAAAAGCTTCAATTTTGACCCGTTTCAGGCACAGAAATGACTTTAAACACACTTATTTTAGTTGAAAAAGTCATAATTCACATCCAACAGTCATTTAGAGTCAAAAGATTAAATGTTAAAATTTCATCATTATAGACCATTTTGGGAACGTTCGACATGTCCGGAGTCATCGTTTTTCATCCGAAAATCGATTTTTTGGACTGTACCAAAAATGATTCAAAATGTCAATTGGATCATGCCTCATGTTGAATAACCACTTTTTAAACCCTCACAGTGACCAACATTGCCATTTTTACAGAGTTTTGCTTACTCAAAAGCTTCAATTTTGACCCGTTTCAGTCACAGAAATGACTTTAAACACACTTATTTTAGTTGAAAAAGTCATAATTCACATCCAACAGTCATTTAGAGTCAAAAGATTAAATGTTAAAATTTCATCATTATAGACCATTTTGGGAACGTTCGACATGTCCGGAGTCATCGTTTTTCATCCGAAAATCGATTTTTTTGACTGTACCAAAAATGATTCAAAATGTCAATTGGATCGTGCCTCATGTTGAATAACCACTTTTTAAACCCTCACAGTGACCAAAATTGCCATTTTTACAGAGTTTTGCTTACTCAAAAGCTTCAATTTTGACCCGTTTCAGTCACAGAAATGACTTTAAACACACTTATTTTAGTTGAAAAAGTCATAATTCACATCCAACAGTCATTTAGAGTCAAAAGATTAAATGTTAAAATTTCATCATTATAGACCATTTTGGGAACGTTCGACATGTCCGGAGTCATCGTTTTTCATCCGAAAATCGATTTTTTGGACTGTACCAAAAATGATTCAAAATGTCAATTGGATCATGCCTCATGTTGAATAACCACTTTTTAAACCCTCACAGTGACCAAAATTGCCATTTTTACAGAGTTTTGTTTACTCAAAAGCTTCAATTTTGACCTGTTTCAGTCACAGAAATGACTTTAAACACACTTATTTTAGTTGAAAAAGTCATAATTCACATCCAACAGTCATTTAGAGTCAAAAGATTAAATGTTAAAATTTCATCATTATAGACCATTTTGGGAACGTTCGACATGTCCGGAGTCATCGTTTTTCATCCGAAAATTGATTTTTTGGACTGTACCAAAAATTATTCAAAATGTCAATTGGATCATGCCTCATGTTGAATAAGCACTTTTTAAACCCTCACAGTGACCAAAATTGCCATTTTTACAGAGTTTTGCTTACTCAAAAGCTTCAATTTTGACCAGTTTCAGGCACAGAAATGACTTTAAGTACACTTATTTTAGTTGAAAAAGTCATAATTCACATCCGACAGTCATTTAGAGTCAAAAGATTAAATGTTAAAATTTCATCATTATAGACCATTTTGGGAACGTTCGACATGTCCGGAGTCATCGTTTTTCATCCGAAAATCGATTTTTTGGACTGTACCAAAAATGATTCAAAATGTCAATTGGATCGTGCCTCATGTTGAATAACCACTTTTTAAACCCTCACAGTGACCAAAATGGCCATTTTTACAGAGTTTTGCTTACTCAAAAGCTTCAATTTTGACCCGTTTCAGGCACAGAAATGACTTTAAACACACTTATATTAGTTGAAAAAGTCATAATTCACATCCAACAGCCATTTAGAGTCAAAAGATTAAATGTTAAAATTTCATCATTATAGACCATTTTGGGAACGTTCGACATGTCCGGAGTGATCGTTTTTCATCCGAAAATTGATTTTTTGGACTGTACCAAAAATAATTCAAAATGTCATTTGGATCATGCCTCATGTTGAATAACCACTTTTTAAACCCTCACAGTGACCAAAATGGCCATTTTTACAGAGTTTTGCTTACTCAAAAACTTCAATTTTGACCCGTTTCAGTCACAGAAATGACTTTAAACACACTTATTTTAGTTGAAAAAGTCATAATTCACATCCAACAGTCATTTAGAGTCAAAAGATTAAATGTTAAAATGTCATCATTATAGACCATTTTGGGAACGTTCGACATGTCCGGAGTCATCGTTTTTCATCCGAAAATCGATTTTTTGGACTGTACCAAAAATGATTCAAAATGTCAATTGGATCATGCCTCATGTTGAATAACCACTTTTTAAACCCTCACAGTGACCAAAATTGCCATTTTTACAGAGTTTTGCTTACTCAAAAGCTTCAATTTTGACCCGTTTCAGGCACAGAAATGACTTTAAACACACTTATTTTAGTTGAAAAAGTCATAATTCACATCCAACAGTCATTTAGAGTCAAAAGATTAAATGTTAAAATTTCATCATTATAGACCATTTTGGGAACGTTCGACATGTCCGGAGTCATCGTTTTTCATCCGAAAATTGATTTTTTGGACTATACCAAAAATGATTCAAAATGTCAATTGGATCGTGCCTCATGTTGAATAACCACTTTTTAAACCCTCACAGTGACCAAAATGGCCATTTTTACAGAGTTTTGCTTACTCAAAAGCTTCAATTTTGACCCGTTTCAGTCACAGAAATGACTTTAAACACACTTATTTTAGTTGAAAAAGTCATAATTCACATCCAACAGTCATTTAGAGTCAAAAGATTAAATGTTAAAATTTCATCATTATAGACCATTTTGGGAACGTTCGACATGTCCGGAGTCATCGTTTTTCATCCGAAAATCGATTTTTTGGACTGTACCAAAAATGATTCAAAATGTCAATTGGATCATGCCTCATGTTGAATAACCACTTTTTAAACCCTCACAGTGACCAAAATTGCCATTTTTACAGAGTTTTGTTTACTCAAAAGCTTCAATTTTGACCTGTTTCAGTCACAGAAATGACTTTAAACACACTTATTTTAGTTGAAAAAGTCATAATTCACATCCAACAGTCATTTAGAGTCAAAAGATTAAATGTTAAAATTTCATCATTATAGACCATTTTGGGAACGTTCGACATGTCCGGAGTCATCGTTTTTCATCCGAAAATTGATTTTTTGGACTGTACCAAAAATTATTCAAAATGTCAATTGGATCATGCCTCATGTTGAATAAGCACTTTTTAAACCCTCACAGTGACCAAAATTGCCATTTTTACAGAGTTTTGCTTACTCAAAAGCTTCAATTTTGACCAGTTTCAGGCACAGAAATGACTTTAAGTACACTTATTTTAGTTGAAAAAGTCATAATTCACATCCGACAGTCATTTAGAGTCAAAAGATTAAATGTTAAAATTTCATCATTATAGACCATTTTGGGAACGTTCGACATGTCCGGAGTCATCGTTTTTCATCCGAAAATCGATTTTTTGGACTGTACCAAAAATGATTCAAAATGTCAATTGGATCGTGCCTCATGTTGAATAACCACTTTTTAAACCCTCACAGTGACCAAAATGGCCATTTTTACAGAGTTTTGCTTACTCAAAAGCTTCAATTTTGACCTGTTTCAGTCATAGAAATGACTTTAAACACACTTATTTTAGTTGAAAAAGTCATAATTCACATCCAACAGTCATTTAGAGTCAAAAGATTAAATGTTAAAATTTCATCATTATAGACCATTTTGGGAACGTTCGACATGTCCGGAGTCATCGTTTTTCATCCGAAAATCGATTTTTTGGACTGTACCAAAAATGATTCAAAATGTCAATTGGATCATGCCTCATGTTGAATAACCACTTTTTAAACCCTCACAGTGACCAAAATTGCCATTTTTACAGAGTTTTGCTTACTCAAAAGCTTCAATTTTGACCCGTTTCAGGCACAGAAATGACTTTAAACACACTTATATTAGTTGAAAAAGTCATAATTCACATCCAACAGCCATTTAGAGTCAAAAGATTAAATGTTAAAATTTCATCATTATAGACCATTTTGGGAACGTTCGACATGTCCGGAGTGATCGTTTTTCATCCGAAAATTGATTTTTTGGACTGTACCAAAAATAATTCAAAATGTCATTTGGATCATGCCTCATGTTGAATAACCACTTTTTAAACCCTCACAGTGACCAAAATGGCCATTTTTACAGAGTTTTGCTTACTCAAAAACTTCAATTTTGACCCGTTTCAGTCACAGAAATGACTTTAAACACACTTATTTTAGTTGAAAAAGTCATAATTCACATCCAACAGTCATTTAGAGTCAAAAGATTAAATGTTAAAATGTCATCATTATAGACCATTTTGGGAACGTTCGACATGTCCGGAGTCATCGTTTTTCATCCGAAAATCGATTTTTTGGACTGTACCAAAAATGATTCAAAATGTCAATTGGATCATGCCTCATGTTGAATAACCACTTTTTAAACCCTCACAGTGACCAAAATTGCCATTTTTACAGAGTTTTGCTTACTCAAAAGCTTCAATTTTGACCCGTTTCAGGCACAGAAATGACTTTAAACACACTTATTTTAGTTGAAAAAGTCATAATTCACATCCAACAGTCATTTAGAGTCAAAAGATTAAATGTTAAAATTTCATCATTATAGACCATTTTGGGAACGTTCGACATGTCCGGAGTCATCGTTTTTCATCCGAAAATTGATTTTTTGGACTATACCAAAAATGATTCAAAATGTCAATTGGATCGTGCCTCATGTTGAATAACCACTTTTTAAACCCTCACAGTGACCAAAATGGCCATTTTTACAGAGTTTTGCTTACTCAAAAGCTTCAATTTTGACCCGTTTCAGTCACAGAAATGACTTTAAACACACTTATTTTAGTTGAAAAAGTCATAATTCACATCCAACAGTTATTTAGAGTCAAAAGATTAAATGTTAAAATTTCATCATTATAGACCATTTTGGGAACGTTCGACATGTCCGGAGTCATCGTTTTTCATCCGAAAATCGATTTTTTGGACTGTACCAAAAATGATTCAAAATGTCAATTGGATCGTGCCTCATGTTGAATAACCACTTTTTAAACCCTCACAGTGACCAAAATTGCCATTTTTACAGAGTTTTGCTTACTCAAAAGCTTCAATTTTGACCCGTTTCAGTCACAGAAATGACTTTAAACACACTTATTTTAGTTGAAAAAGTCATAATTCACATCCAACAGTCATTTAGAGTCAAAAGATTAAATGTTAAAATGTCATCATTATAGACCATTTTGGGAACGTTCGACATGTCCGGAGTCATCGTTTTTCATCCGAAAATCGATTTTTTGGACTGTACCAAAAATGATTCAAAATGTCAATTGGATCATGCCTCATGTTGAATAACCACTTTTTAAACCCTCACAGTGACCAAAATGGCCATTTTTACAGAGTTTTGCTTACTCAAAAACTTCAATTTTGACCCGTTTCAGTCACAGAAATGACTTTAAACACACTTATTTTAGTTGAAAAAGTCATAATTCACATCCAACAGTCATTTAGAGTCAAAAGATTAAATGTTAAAATGTCATCATTATAGACCATTTTGGGAACGTTCAACATGTCCGGAGTCATCGTTTTTCATCCGAAAATCGATTTTTTGGACTGTACCAAAAATGATTCAAAATGTCAATTGGATCATGCCTCATGTTGAATAACCACTTTTTAAACCCTCACAGTGACCAAAATTGCCATTTTTACAGAGTTTTGCTTACTCAAAAGCTTCAATTTTGACCCGTTTCAGGCACAGAAATGACTTTAAACACACTTATTTTAGTTGAAAAAGTCATAATTCACATCCAACAGTCATTTAGAGTCAAAAGATTAAATGTTAAAATTTCATCATTATAGACCATTTTGGGAACGTTCGACATGTCCGGAGTCATCGTTTTTCATCCGAAAATTGATTTTTTGGACTATACCAAAAATGATTCAAAATGTCAATTGGATCGTGCCTCATGTTGAATAACCACTTTTTAAACCCTCACAGTGACCAAAATGGCCATTTTTACAGAGTTTTGCTTACTCAAAAGCTTCAATTTTGACCCGTTTCAGTCACAGAAATGACTTTAAACACACTTATTTTAGTTGAAAAAGTCATAATTCACATCCAACAGTTATTTAGAGTCAAAAGATTAAATGTTAAAATTTCATCATTATAGACCATTTTGGGAACGTTCGACATGTCCGGAGTCATCGTTTTTCATCCGAAAATCGATTTTTTTGGACTGTACCAAAAATGATTCAAAATGTCAATTGGATCGTGCCTCATGTTGAATAACCACTTTTTAAACCCTCACAGTGACCAAAATTGCCATTTTTACAGAGTTTTGCTTACTCAAAAGCTTCAATTTTGACCCGTTTCAGTCACAGAAATGACTTTAAACACACTTATTTTAGTTGAAAAAGTCATAATTCACATCTAACAGTCATTTAGAGTCAAAAGATTAAATGTTAAAATTTCATCATTATAGACCATTTTGGGAACGTTCGACATGTCCGGAGTCATCGTTTTTCATCCGAAAATTGATTTTTTGGACTGTACCAAAAATGATTCAAAATGTCAATTGGATCATGCCTCATGTTGAATAACCACGTTTTAAACCCTCACAGTGACCAAAATTGCCATTTTTACAGAGTTTTGCTTACTCAAAAGCTTCAATTTTGACCCGTTTCAGGCACAGAAATGACTTTAAACACACTTATTTTAGTTGAAAAAGTCATAATTCACATCCAACAGTCATTTAGAGTCAAAAGATTAAATGTTAAAATTTCATCATTATAGACCATTTTGGGAACGTTCGACATGTCCGGAGTCATCGTTTTTCATCCGAAAATCGATTTTTTGGACTGTACCAAAAATGATTCAAAATGTCAATTGGATCATGCCTCATGTTGAATAACCACTTTTTAAACCCTCACAGTGACCAACATTGCCATTTTTACAGAGTTTTGCTTACTCAAAAGCTTCAATTTTGACCCGTTTCAGTCACAGAAATGACTTTAAACACACTTATTTTAGTTGAAAAAGTCATAATTCACATCCAACAGTCATTTAGAGTCAAAAGATTAAATGTTAAAATTTCATCATTATAGACCATTTTGGGAACGTTCGACATGTCCGGAGTCATCGTTTTTCATCCGAAAATCGATTTTTTTGACTGTACCAAAAATGATTCAAAATGTCAATTGGATCGTGCCTCATGTTGAATAACCACTTTTTAAACCCTCACAGTGACCAAAATTGCCATTTTTACAGAGTTTTGCTTACTCAAAAGCTTCAATTTTGACCCGTTTCAGTCACAGAAATGACTTTAAACACACTTATTTTAGTTGAAAAAGTCATAATTCACATCCAACAGTCATTTAGAGTCAAAAGATTAAATGTTAAAATTTCATCATTATAGACCATTTTGGGAACGTTCGACATGTCCGGAGTCATCGTTTTTCATCCGAAAATCGATTTTTTGGACTGTACCAAAAATGATTCAAAATGTCAATTGGATCATGCCTCATGTTGAATAACCACTTTTTAAACCCTCACAGTGACCAAAATTGCCATTTTTACAGAGTTTTGTTTACTCAAAAGCTTCAATTTTGACCTGTTTCAGTCACAGAAATGACTTTAAACACACTTATTTTAGTTGAAAAAGTCATAATTCACATCCAACAGTCATTTAGAGTCAAAAGATTAAATGTTAAAATTTCATCATTATAGACCATTTTGGGAACGTTCGACATGTCCGGAGTCATCGTTTTTCATCCGAAAATTGATTTTTTGGACTGTACCAAAAATTATTCAAAATGTCAATTGGATCATGCCTCATGTTGAATAAGCACTTTTTAAACCCTCACAGTGACCAAAATTGCCATTTTTACAGAGTTTTGCTTACTCAAAAGCTTCAATTTTGACCAGTTTCAGGCACAGAAATGACTTTAAACACACTTATTTTAGTTGAAAAAGTCATAATTCACATCCGACAGTCATTTAGAGTCAAAAGATTAAATGTTAAAATTTCATCATTATAGACCATTTTGGGAACGTTCAACATGTCCGGAGTCATCGTTTTTCATCCGAAAATCGATTTTTTGGACTGTACCAAAAATGATTCAAAATGTCAATTGGATCGTGCCTCATGTTGAATAACCACTTTTTAAACCCTCACAGTGACCAAAATGGCCATTTTTACAGAGTTTTGCTTACTCAAAAGCTTCAATTTTGACCTGTTTCAGTCATAGAAATGACTTTAAACACACTTATTTTAGTTGAAAAAGTCATAATTCACATCCAACAGTCATTTAGAGTCAAAAGATTAAATGTTAAAATTTCATCATTATAGACCATTTTGGGAACGTTCGACATGTCCGGAGTCATCGTTTTTCATCCGAAAATCGATTTTTTGGACTGTACCAAAAATGATTCAAAATGTCAATTGGATCATGCCTCATGTTGAATAACCACTTTTTAAACCCTCACAGTGACCAAAATTGCCATTTTTACAGAGTTTTGCTTACTCAAAAGCTTCAATTTTGACCCGTTTCAGGCACAGAAATGACTTTAAACACACTTATATTAGTTGAAAAAGTCATAATTCACATCCAACAGCCATTTAGAGTCAAAAGATTAAATGTTAAAATTTCATCATTATAGACCATTTTGGGAACGTTCGACATGTCCGGAGTGATCGTTTTTCATCCGAAAATTGATTTTTTGGACTGTACCAAAAATAATTCAAAATGTCATTTGGATCATGCCTCATGTTGAATAACCACTTTTTAAACCCTCACAGTGACCAAAATGGCCATTTTTACAGAGTTTTGCTTACTCAAAAACTTCAATTTTGACCCGTTTCAGTCACAGAAATGACTTTAAACACACTTATTTTAGTTGAAAAAGTCATAATTCACATCCAACAGTCATTTAGAGTCAAAAGATTAAATGTTAAAATGTCATCATTATAGACCATTTTGGGAACGTTCGACATGTCCGGAGTCATCGTTTTTCATCCGAAAATCGATTTTTTGGACTGTACCAAAAATGATTCAAAATGTCAATTGGATCATGCCTCATGTTGAATAACCACTTTTTAAACCCTCACAGTGACCAAAATTGCCATTTTTACAGAGTTTTGCTTACTCAAAAGCTTCAATTTTGACCCGTTTCAGGCACAGAAATGACTTTAAACACACTTATTTTAGTTGAAAAAGTCATAATTCACATCCAACAGTCATTTAGAGTCAAAAGATTAAATGTTAAAATTTCATCATTATAGACCATTTTGGGAACGTTCGACATGTCCGGAGTCATCGTTTTTCATCCGAAAATTGATTTTTTGGACTATACCAAAAATGATTCAAAATGTCAATTGGATCGT
This sequence comes from Lissotriton vulgaris, assembly GCF_964263255.1. Taxonomy (NCBI): domain Eukaryota; kingdom Metazoa; phylum Chordata; class Amphibia; order Caudata; family Salamandridae; genus Lissotriton; species Lissotriton vulgaris. Next base: position 16,138 of record NW_028251419.1, read on the forward strand.
GCCTCATGTTGAATAACCACTTTTTAAACCCTCACAGTGACAAAAATGGCCATTTTTACAGAGTTTTGCTTACTCAAAAGCTTCAATTTTGACCCGTTTCAGTCACAGAAATGACTTTAAACACACTTATTTTAGTTGAAAAAGTCATAATTCACATCCAACAGTCATTTAGAGTCAAAAGATTAAATGTTAAAATTTCATCATTATAGACCATTTTGGGAACGTTCGACATGTCCGGAGTCATCGTTTTTCATCCGAAAATCGATTTTTTGGACTGTACCAAAAATGATTCAAAATGTCAATTGGATCGTGCCTCATGTTGAATAACCACTTTTTAAACCCTCACAGTGACCAAAATGGCCATTTTTACAGAGTTTTGCTTACTCAAAAGCTTCAATTTTGACCCGTTTCAGGCACAGAAATGACTTTAAACACACTTATTTTAGTTGAAAAAGTCATAATTCACATCCAACAGTCATTTAGAGTCAAAAGATTAAATGTTAAAATTTCATCATTATAGACCATTTTGGGAACGTTCGACATGTCCGGAGTCATCGTTTTTCATCCGAAAATCGATTTTTTGGACTGTACCAAAAATGATTCAAAATGTCAATTGGATCATGCCTCATGTTGAATAACCACTTTTTAAACCCTCACAGTGACCAAAATTGCCATTTTTACAGAGTTTTGCTTACTCAAAAGCTTAAATTTTGACCTGTTTCAGTCACAGAAATGACTTTAAACACACTTATTTTAGTTGAAAAAGTCATAATTCACATCCAACAGTCATTTAGAGTCAAAAGATTAAATGTTAAAATTTCATCATTATAGACCATTTTGGGAACGTTCGACATGTCCGGAGTCATCGTTTTTCATCCGAAAATTGATTTTTTGGACTGTACCAAAAATGATTCAAAATGTCAATTGGATCGTGCCTCATGTTGAATAACCACTTTTTAAACCCTCACAGTGACCAAAATGGCCATTTTTACAGAGTTTTGCTTACTCAAAAGCTTCAATTTTGACCCGTTTTAGTCACAGAAATGACTTTAAACACACTTATTTTAGTTGAAAAAGTCATAATTCACATCCAACAGTCATTTAGAGTCAAAAGATTAAATGTTAAAATTTCATCATTATAGACCATTTTGGGAACGTTCGACATGTCCTCGAGTCATTGTTTTTCATCCGAAAATCGATTTTTTGGACTGTACCAAAAATGATTCAAAATGTCAATTGGATCGTGCCTCATGTTGAATAACCACTTTTTAAACCCTCACAGTGACCAAAATTGCCATTTTTACAGAGTTTTGCTTACTCAAAAGCTTCAATTTTGACCCGTTTCAGTCACAGAAATGACTTTAAACACACTTATTTTAGTTGAAAAAGTCATAATTCACATCCAACAGTCATTTAGAGTCAAAAGATTAAATGTTAAAATTTCATCATTATAGACCATTTTGGGAACGTTCGACATGTCCGGAGTCATCGTTTTTCATCCGAAAATCGATTTTTTGGACTGTACCAAAAATGATTCAAAATGTCAATTGGATCATGCCTCATGTTGAATAACCACTTTTTAAACCCTCACAGTGACCAAAATTGCCATTTTTACAGAGTTTTGCTTACTCAAAAGCTTCAATTTTGACCCGTTTCAGGCACAGAAATGACTTTAAACACACTTATTTTAGTTGAAAAAGTCATAATTCACATCCAACAGTCATTTAGAGTCAAAAGATTAAATGTTAAAATTTCATCATTATAGACCATTTTGGGAACGTTCGACATGTCCGGAGTGATCGTTTTTCATCCGAAAATTTATTTTTTGGACTGTACCAAAAATGATTCAAAATGTCAATTGGATCATGCCTCATGTTGAATAACCACTTTTTAAACCCTCACAGTGACCAAAATTGCCATTTTTACAGAGTTTTGCTTACTCAAAAGCTTCAATTTTGACCTGTTTCAGTCACAGAAATGACTTTAAACACACTTATTTTAGTTGAAAAAGTCATAATTCACATCCAACAGTCATTTAGAGTCAAAAGATTAAATGTTAAAATTTCATCATTATAGACCATTTTGGGAACGTTCGACATGTCCGGAGTCATCGTTTTTCATCCGAAAATCGATTTTTTGGACTGTACCAAAAATGATTCAAAATGTCAATTGGATCATGCCTCATGTTGAATAACCACTTTTTAAACCCTCACAGTGACCAAAATTGCCATTTTTACAGAGTTTTGCTTACTCAAAAGCTTAAATTTTGACCTGTTTCAGTCACAGAAATGACTTTAAACACACTTATTTTAGTTGAAAAAGTCATAATTCACATCCAACAGTCATTTAGAGTCAAAAGATTAAATGTTAAAATTTCATCATTATAGACCATTTTGGGAACGTTCGACATGTCCGGAGTCATCGTTTTTCATCCGAAAATTGATTTTTTGGACTGTACCAAAAATGATTCAAAATGTCAATTGGATCGTGCCTCATGTTGAATAACCACTTTTTAAACCCTCACAGTGACCAAAATGGCCATTTTTACAGAGTTTTGCTTACTCAAAAGCTTCAATTTTGACCCGTTTTAGTCACAGAAATGACTTTAAACACACTTATTTTAGTTGAAAAAGTCATAATTCACATCCAACAGTCATTTAGAGTCAAAAGATTAAATGTTAAAATTTCATCATTATAGACCATTTTGGGAACGTTCGACATGTCCTCGAGTCATTGTTTTTCATCCGAAAATCGATTTTTTGGACTGTACCAAAAATGATTCAAAATGTCAATTGGATCGTGCCTCATGTTGAATAACCACTTTTTAAACCCTCACAGTGACCAAAATTGCCATTTTTACAGAGTTTTGCTTACTCAAAAGCTTCAATTTTGACCCGTTTCAGTCACAGAAATGACTTTAAACACACTTATTTTAGTTGAAAAAGTCATAATTCACATCCAACAGTCATTTAGAGTCAAAAGATTAAATGTTAAAATTTCATCATTATAGACCATTTTGGGAACGTTCGACATGTCCGGAGTCATCGTTTTTCATCCGAAAATCGATTTTTTGGACTGTACCAAAAATGATTCAAAATGTCAATTGGATCATGCCTCATGTTGAATAACCACTTTTTAAACCCTCACAGTGACCAAAATTGCCATTTTTACAGAGTTTTGCTTACTCAAAAGCTTCAATTTTGACCCGTTTCAGGCACAGAAATGACTTTAAACACACTTATTTTAGTTGAAAAAGTCATAATTCACATCCAACAGTCATTTAGAGTCAAAAGATTAAATGTTAAAATTTCATCATTATAGACCATTTTGGGAACGTTCGACATGTCCGGAGTGATCGTTTTTCATCCGAAAATTTATTTTTTGGACTGTACCAAAAATGATTCAAAATGTCAATTGGATCATGCCTCATGTTGAATAACCACTTTTTAAACCCTCACAGTGACCAAAATTGCCATTTTTACAGAGTTTTGCTTACTCAAAAGCTTCAATTTTGACCTGTTTCAGTCACAGAAATGACTTTAAACACACTTATTTTAGTTGAAAAAGTCATAATTCACATCCAACAGTCATTTAGAGTCAAAAGATTAAATGTTAAAATTTCATCATTATAGACCATTTTGGGAACGTTCGACATGTCCGGAGTCATCGTTTTTCATCCGAAAATTGATTTTTTGGACTGTACCAAAAATGATTCAAAATGTCAATTGGATCATGCCTCATGTTGAATAAGCACTTTTTAAACCCTCACAGTGACCAAAATGGCCATTTTTACAGAGTTTTGCTTACTCAAAAGCTTCAATTTTGACCCGTTTCAGTCACAGAAATGACTTTAAATACACTTATTTTAGTTGAAAAAGTCATAATTCACATCCAACAGTCATTTAGAGTCAAAAGATTAAATGTTAAAATTTCATCATTATAGACCATTTTGGAAACGTTCGACATGTCCGGAGTCATCGTTTTTCATCCGAAAATCGATTTTTTTGGACTGTACCAAAAATAATTCAAAATGTCAATTGGATCATGCCTCATGTTGAATAACCACTTTTTAAACCCTCACAGTGACCAAAATTGCCATTTTTACAGTTTTGCTTACTCAAAAGCTTCAATTTTGACCCGTTTTAGTCACAGAAATGACTTTAAACACACTTATTTTAGTTGAAAAAGTCATAATTCACATCCAACAGTCATTTAGAGTCAAAAGATTAAATGTTAAAATTTCATCATTATAGACCATTTTGGGAACGTTCGACATGTCCTCGAGTCATTGTTTTTCATCCGAAAATCGATTTTTTGGACTGTACCAAAAATGATTCAAAATGTCAATTGGATCGTGCCTCATGTTGAATAACCACTTTTTAAACCCTCACAGTGACCAAAATTGCCATTTTTACAGAGTTTTGCTTACTCAAAAGCTTCAATTTTGACCCGTTTCAGTCACAGAAATGACTTTAAACACACTTATTTTAGTTGAAAAAGTCATAATTCACATCCAACAGTCATTTAGAGTCAAAAGATTAAATGTTAAAATTTCATCATTATAGACCATTTTGGGAACGTTCGACATGTCCGGAGTCATTGTTTTTCATCCGAAAATCGATTTTTTGGACTGTACCAAAAATGATTCAAAATGTCAATTGGATCATGCCTCATGTTGAATAACCACTTTTTAAACCCTCACAGTGACCAAAATTGCCATTTTTACAGAGTTTTGCTTACTCAAAAGCTTCAATTTTGACCCGTTTCAGGCACAGAAATGACTTTAAACACACTTATTTTAGTTGAAAAAGTCATAATTCACATCCAACAGTCATTTAGAGTCAAAAGATTAAATGTTAAAATTTCATCATTATAGACCATTTTGGGAACGTTCGACATGTCCGGAGTGATCGTTTTTCATCCGAAAATTTATTTTTTGGACTGTACCAAAAATGATTCAAAATGTCAATTGGATCATGCCTCATGTTGAATAACCACTTTTTAAACCCTCACAGTGACCAAAGTTGCCATTTTTACAGAGTTTTGCTTACTCAAAAGCTTCAATTTTGACCTGTTTCAGTCACAGAAATGACTTTAAACACACTTATTTTAGTTGAAAAAGTCATAATTCACATCCAACAGTCATTTAGAGTCAAAAGATTAAATGTTAAAATTTCATCATTATAGACCATTTTGGGAACGTTCGACATGTCCGGAGTCATCGTTTTTCATCCGAAAATTGATTTTTTGGACTGTACCAAAAATGATTCAAAATGTCAATTGGATCATGCCTCATGTTGAATAACCACTTTTTAAACCCTCACAGTGACCAAAATGGCCATTTTTACAGAGTTTTGCTTACTCAAAAGCTTCAATTTTGACCCGTTTCAGTCACAGAAATGACTTTAAATACACTTATTTTAGTTGAAAAAGTCATAATTCACATCCAACAGTCATTTAGAGTCAAAAGATTAAATGTTAAAATTTCATCATTATAGACCATTTTGGAAACGTTCGACATGTCCGGAGTCATCGTTTTTCATCCGAAAATCGATTTTTTTGGACTGTACCAAAAATGATTCAAAATGTCAATTGGATCATGCCTCATGTTGAATAACCACTTTTTAAACCCTCACAGTGACCAAAATTGCCATTTTTACAGAGTTTTGCTTACTCAAAAGCTTCAATTTTGGTCTGTTTCAGTCACAGAAATGACTTTAAACACACTTATTTTAGTTGAAAAAGTCATAATTCACATCCAACAGTCATTTAGAGTCGAAAGATTAAATGTTAAAATTTCATCATTATAGACCATTTTGGGAACGTTCGACATGTCCGGAGTCATCGTTTTTCATCCGAAAATCGATTTTTTGGACTGTACCAAAAATGATTCAAAATGTCAATTGGATCGTGCCTCATGTTGAATAACCACTTTTTAAACCCTCACAGTGACCAAAATGGCCATTTTTACAGAGTTTTGCTTACTCAAAAGCTTCAATTTTGACCCGTTTCAGTCACAGAAAAGACTTTAAACACACTTATTTTAGTTGAAAAAGTCATAATTCACATCCAACAGTCATTTAGAGTCAAAAGATTAAATGTTAAAATTTCATCATTATAGACCATTTTGGGAACGTTCGACATGTCCTCGAGTCATCGTTTTTCATCCGAAAATCGATTTTTTGGACTGTACAAAAAATGATTCAAAATGTCAATTGGATCGTGCCTCATGTTGAATAACCACTTTTTAAACCCTCACAGTGACCAAAATGGCCATTTTTACAGAGTTTTGCTTACTCAAAAGCTTCAATTTTGACCCGTTTCAGTCACAGAAATGACTTTAAACACACTTATTTTAGTTGAAAAAGTCATAATTCACATCCAACAGTCATTTAGAGTCAAAAGATTAAATGTTAAAATTTCATCATTATAGACCATTTTGGGAACGTTCGACATGTCCGGAGTCATCGTTTTTCATCCGAAAATCGATTTTTTGGACTGTACCAAAAATGATTCAAAATGTCAATTGGATCGTGCCTCATGTTGAATAACCACTTTTTAAACCCTCACAGTGACCAAAATGGCCATTTTTACAGAGTTTTGCTTACTCAAAAGCTTCAATTTTGACCCGTTTCAGTCATAGAAATGACTTTAAACACACTTATTTTAGTTGAAAAAGTCATAATTCACATCCAACAGTCATTTAGAGTCAAAAGATTAAATGTTAAAATTTCATCATTATAGACCATTTTGGGAACGTTCGACATGTCCGGAGTCATCGTTTTTCATCCGAAAATCGATTTTTTGGACTGTACCAAAAATGATTCAAAATGTCAATTGGATCATGCCTCATGTTGAATAACCACTTTTTAAACCCTCACAGTGACCAAAATTGCCATTTTTACAGAGTTTTGTTTACTCAAAAGCTTCAATTTTGACCTGTTTCAGTCACAGAAATGACTTTAAACACACTTATTTTAGTTGAAAAAGTCATAATTCACATCCAACAGTCATTTAGAGTCAAAAGATTAAATGTTAAAATTTCATCATTATAGACCATTTTGGGAACGTTCGACATGTCCGGAGTCATCGTTTTTCATCCGAAAATTGATTTTTTGGACTGTACCAAAAATTATTCAAAATGTCAATTGGATCATGCCTCATGTTGAATAAGCACTTTTTAAACCCTCACAGTGACCAAAATTGCCATTTTTACAGAGTTTTGCTTACTCAAAAGCTTCAATTTTGACCAGTTTCAGGCACAGAAATGACTTTAAACACACTTATTTTAGTTGAAAAAGTCATAATTCACATCCGACAGTCATTTAGAGTCAAAAGATTAAATGTTAAAATTTCATCATTATAGACCATTTTGGGAACGTTCGACATGTCCGGAGTCATCGTTTTTCATCCGAAAATCGATTTTTTGGACTGTACCAAAAATGATTCAAAATGTCAATTGGATCGTGCCTCATGTTGAATAACCACTTTTTAAACCCTCACAGTGACCAAAATGGCCATTTTTACAGAGTTTTGCTTACTCAAAAGCTTCAATTTTGACCTGTTTCAGTCATAGAAATGACTTTAAACACACTTATTTTAGTTGAAAAAGTCATAATTCACATCCAACAGTCATTTAGAGTCAAAAGATTAAATGTTAAAATTTCATCATTATAGACCATTTTGGGAACGTTCGACATGTCCGGAGTCATCGTTTTTCATCCGAAAATCGATTTTTTGGACTGTACCAAAAATGATTCAAAATGTCAATTGGATCATGCCTCATGTTGAATAACCACTTTTTAAACCCTCACAGTGACCAAAATGGCCATTTTTACAGAGTTTTGCTTACTCAAAAACTTCAATTTTGACCCGTTTCAGTCACAGAAATGACTTTAAACACACTTATTTTAGTTGAAAAAGTCATAATTCACATCCAACAGTCATTTAGAGTCAAAAGATTAAATGTTAAAATGTCATCATTATAGACCATTTTGGGAACGTTCGACATGTCCGGAGTCATCGTTTTTCATCCGAAAATCGATTTTTTGGACTGTACCAAAAATGATTCAAAATGTCAATTGGATCATGCCTCATGTTGAATAACCACTTTTTAAACCCTCACAGTGACCAAAATTGCCATTTTTACAGAGTTTTGCTTACTCAAAAGCTTCAATTTTGACCCGTTTCAGGCACAGAAATGACTTTAAACACACTTATTTTAGTTGAAAAAGTCATAATTCACATCCAACAGTCATTTAGAGTCAAAAGATTAAATGTTAAAATTTCATCATTATAGACCATTTTGGGAACGTTCGACATGTCCGGAGTCATCGTTTTTCATCCGAAAATTGATTTTTTGGACTATACCAAAAATGATTCAAAATGTCAATTGGATCGTGCCTCATGTTGAATAACCACTTTTTAAACCCTCACAGTGACCAAAATGGCCATTTTTACAGAGTTTTGCTTACTCAAAAGCTTCAATTTTGACCCGTTTCAGTCACAGAAATGACTTTAAACACACTTATTTTAGTTGAAAAAGTCATAATTCACATCCAACAGTTATTTAGAGTCAAAAGATTAAATGTTAAAATTTCATCATTATAGACCATTTTGGGAACGTTCGACATGTCCGGAGTCATCGTTTTTCATCCGAAAATCGATTTTTTGGACTGTACCAAAAATGATTCAAAATGTCAATTGGATCGTGCCTCATGTTGAATAACCACTTTTTAAACCCTCACAGTGACCAAAATTGCCATTTTTACAGAGTTTTGCTTACTCAAAAGCTTCAATTTTGACCCGTTTCAGTCATAGAAATGACTTTAAACACACTTATTTTAGTTGAAAAAGTCATAATTCACATCCAACAGTCATTTAGAGTCAAAAGATTAAATGTTAAAATTTCATCATTATAGACCATTTTGGGAACGTTCAACATGTCCGGAGTCATCGTTTTTCATCCGAAAATCGATTTTTTGGACTGTACCAAAAATGATTCAAAATGTCAATTGGATCATGCCTCATGTTGAATAACCACTTTTTAAACCCTCACAGTGACCAAAATTGCCATTTTTACAGAGTTTTGTTTACTCAAAAGCTTCAATTTTGACCTGTTTCAGTCACAGAAATGACTTTAAACACACTTATTTTAGTTGAAAAAGTCATAATTCACATCCAACAGTCATTTAGAGTCAAAAGATTAAATGTTAAAATTTCATCATTATAGACCATTTTGGGAACGTTCGACATGTCCGGAGTCATCGTTTTTCATCCGAAAATTGATTTTTTGGACTGTACCAAAAATTATTCAAAATGTCAATTGGATCATGCCTCATGTTGAATAAGCACTTTTTAAACCCTCACAGTGACCAAAATTGCCATTTTTACAGAGTTTTGCTTACTCAAAAGCTTCAATTTTGACCAGTTTCAGGCACAGAAATGACTTTAAACACACTTATTTTAGTTGAAAAAGTCATAATTCACATCCGACAGTCATTTAGAGTCAAAAGATTAAATGTTAAAATTTCATCATTATAGACCATTTTGGGAACGTTCGACATGTCCGGAGTCATCGTTTTTCATCCGAAAATCGATTTTTTGGACTGTACCAAAAATGATTCAAAATGTCAATTGGATCGTGCCTCATGTTGAATAACCACTTTTTAAACCCTCACAGTGACCAAAATGGCCATTTTTACAGAGTTTTGCTTACTCAAAAGCTTCAATTTTGACCTGTTTCAGTCATAGAAATGACTTTAAACACACTTATTTTAGTTGAAAAAGTCATAATTCACATCCAACAGTCATTTAGAGTCAAAAGATTAAATGTTAAAATTTCATCATTATAGACCATTTTGGGAACGTTCGACATGTCCGGAGTCATCGTTTTTCATCCGAAAATCGATTTTTTGGACTGTACCAAAAATGATTCAAAATGTCAATTGGATCATGCCTCATGTTGAATAACCACTTTTTAAACCCTCACAGTGACCAAAATGGCCATTTTTACAGAGTTTTGCTTACTCAAAAACTTCAATTTTGACCCGTTTCAGTCACAGAAATGACTTTAAACACACTTATTTTAGTTGAAAAAGTCATAATTCACATCCAACAGTCATTTAGAGTCAAAAGATTAAATGTTAAAATGTCATCATTATAGACCATTTTGGGAACGTTCGACATGTCCGGAGTCATCGTTTTTCATCCGAAAATCGATTTTTTGGACTGTACCAAAAATGATTCAAAATGTCAATTGGATCATGCCTCATGTTGAATAACCACTTTTTAAACCCTCACAGTGACCAAAATTGCCATTTTTACAGAGTTTTGCTTACTCAAAAGCTTCAATTTTGACCCGTTTCAGGCACAGAAATGACTTTAAACACACTTATTTTAGTTGAAAAAGTCATAATTCACATCCAACAGTCATTTAGAGTCAAAAGATTAAATGTTAAAATTTCATCATTATAGACCATTTTGGGAACGTTCGACATGTCCGGAGTCATCGTTTTTCATCCGAAAATTGATTTTTTGGACTATACCAAAAATGATTCAAAATGTCAATTGGATCGTGCCTCATGTTGAATAACCACTTTTTAAACCCTCACAGTGACCAAAATGGCCATTTTTACAGAGTTTTGCTTACTCAAAAGCTTCAATTTTGACCCGTTTCAGTCATAGAAATGACTTTAAACACACTTATTTTAGTTGAAAAAGTCATAATTCACATCCAACAGTCATTTAGAGTCAAAAGATTAAATGTTAAAATTTCATCATTATAGACCATTTTGGGAACGTTCGACATGTCCGGAGTCATCGTTTTTCATCCGAAAATCGATTTTTTGGACTGTACCAAAAATGATTCAAAATGTCAATTGGATCATGCCTCATGTTGAATAACCACTTTTTAAACCCTCACAGTGACCAAAATTGCCATTTTTACAGAGTTTTGTTTACTCAAAAGCTTCAATTTTGACCTGTTTCAGTCACAGAAATGACTTTAAACACACTTATTTTAGTTGAAAAAGTCATAATTCACATCCAACAGTCATTTAGAGTCAAAAGATTAAATGTTAAAATTTCATCATTATAGACCATTTTGGGAACGTTCGACATGTCCGGAGTCATCGTTTTTCATCCGAAAATTGATTTTTTGGACTGTACCAAAAATTATTCAAAATGTCAATTGGATCATGCCTCATGTTGAATAAGCACTTTTTAAACCCTCACAGTGACCAAAATTGCCATTTTTACAGAGTTTTGCTTACTCAAAAGCTTCAATTTTGACCAGTTTCAGGCACAGAAATGACTTTAAGTACACTTATTTTAGTTGAAAAAGTCATAATTCACATCCGACAGTCATTTAGAGTCAAAAGATTAAATGTTAAAATTTCATCATTATAGACCATTTTGGGAACGTTCGACATGTCCGGAGTCATCGTTTTTCATCCGAAAATCGATTTTTTGGACTGTACCAAAAATGATTCAAAATGTCAATTGGATCGTGCCTCATGTTGAATAACCACTTTTTAAACCCTCACAGTGACCAAAATGGCCATTTTTACAGAGTTTTGCTTACTCAAAAGCTTCAATTTTGACCCGTTTCAGTCACAGAAAAGACTTTAAACACACTTATTTTAGTTGAAAAAGTCATAATTCACATCCAACAGTCATTTAGAGTCAAAAGATTAAATGTTAAAATTTCATCATTATAGACCATTTTGGGAACGTTCGACATGTCCTCGAGTCATCGTTTTTCATCCGAAAATCGATTTTTTGGACTGTACAAAAAATGATTCAAAATGTCAATTGGATCGTGCCTCATGTTGAATAACCACTTTTTAAACCCTCACAGTGACCAAAATGGCCATTTTTACAGAGTTTTGCTTACTCAAAAGCTTCAATTTTGACCCGTTTCAGTCATAGAAATGACTTTAAACACACTTATTTTAGTTGAAAAAGTCATAATTCACATCCAACAGTCATTTAGAGTCAAAAGATTAAATGTTAAAATTTCATCATTATAGACCATTTTGGGAACGTTCGACATGTCCGGAGTCATCGTTTTTCATCCGAAAATCGATTTTTTGGACTGTACCAAAAATGATTCAAAATGTCAATTGGATCATGCCTCATGTTGAATAACCACTTTTTAAACCCTCACAGTGACCAAAATTGCCATTTTTACAGAGTTTTGTTTACTCAAAAGCTTCAATTTTGACCTGTTTCAGTCACAGAAATGACTTTAAACACACTTATTTTAGTTGAAAAAGTCATAATTCACATCCAACAGTCATTTAGAGTCAAAAGATTAAATGTTAAAATTTCATCATTATAGACCATTTTGGGAACGTTCGACATGTCCGGAGTCATCGTTTTTCATCCGAAAATTGATTTTTTGGACTGTACCAAAAATTATTCAAAATGTCAATTGGATCATGCCTCATGTTGAATAAGCACTTTTTAAACCCTCACAGTGACCAAAATTGCCATTTTTACAGAGTTTTGCTTACTCAAAAGCTTCAATTTTGACCAGTTTCAGGCACAGAAATGACTTTAAACACACTTATTTTAGTTGAAAAAGTCATAATTCACATCCGACAGTCATTTAGAGTCAAAAGATTAAATGTTAAAATTTCATCATTATAGACCATTTTGGGAACGTTCGACATGTCCGGAGTCATCGTTTTTCATCCGAAAATCGATTTTTTGGACTGTACCAAAAATGATTCAAAATGTCAATTGGATCGTGCCTCATGTTGAATAACCACTTTTTAAACCCTCACAGTGACCAAAATGGCCATTTTTACAGAGTTTTGCTTACTCAAAAGCTTCAATTTTGACCTGTTTCAGTCATAGAAATGACTTTAAACACACTTATTTTAGTTGAAAAAGTCATAATTCACATCCAACAGTCATTTAGAGTCAAAAGATTAAATGTTAAAATTTCATCATTATAGACCATTTTGGGAACGTTCGACATGTCCGGAGTCATCGTTTTTCATCCGAAAATCGATTTTTTGGACTGTACCAAAAATGATTCAAAATGTCAATTGGATCATGCCTCATGTTGAATAACCACTTTTTAAACCCTCACAGTGACCAAAATGGCCATTTTTACAGAGTTTTGCTTACTCAAAAACTTCAATTTTGACCCGTTTCAGTCACAGAAATGACTTTAAACACACTTATTTTAGTTGAAAAAGTCATAATTCACATCCAACAGTCATTTAGAGTCAAAAGATTAAATGTTAAAATGTCATCATTATAGACCATTTTGGGAACGTTCGACATGTCCGGAGTCATCGTTTTTCATCCGAAAATCGATTTTTTGGACTGTACCAAAAATGATTCAAAATGTCAATTGGATCATGCCTCATGTTGAATAACCACTTTTTAAACCCTCACAGTGACCAAAATTGCCATTTTTACAGAGTTTTGCTTACTCAAAAGCTTCAATTTTGACCCGTTTCAGGCACAGAAATGACTTTAAACACACTTATTTTAGTTGAAAAAGTCATAATTCACATCCAACAGTCATTTAGAGTCAAAAGATTAAATGTTAAAATTTCATCATTATAGACCATTTTGGGAACGTTCGACATGTCCGGAGTGATCGTTTTTCATCCGAAAATTTATTTTTTGGACTGTACCAAAAATGATTCAAAATGTCAATTGGATCATGCCTCATGTTGAATAACCACTTTTTAAACCCTCACAGTGACCAAAATTGCCATTTTTACAGAGTTTTGCTTACTCAAAAGCTTCAATTTTGACCTGTTTCAGTCACAGAAATGACTTTAAACACACTTATTTTAGTTGAAAAAGTCATAATTCACATCCAACAGTCATTTAGAGTCAAAAGATTAAATGTTAAAATTTCATCATTATAGACCATTTTGGGAACGTTCGACATGTCCGGAGTCATCGTTTTTCATCCGAAAATTGATTTTTTGGACTGTACCAAAAATGATTCAAAATGTCAATTGGATCATGCCTCATGTTGAATAACCACTTTTTAAACCCTCACAGTGACCAAAATGGCCATTTTTACAGAGTTTTGCTTACTCAAAAGCTTCAATTTTGACCCGTTTCAGTCACAGAAATGACTTTAAATACACTTATTTTAGTTGAAAAAGTCATAATTCACATCCAACAGTCATTTAGAGTCAAAAGATTAAATGTTAAAATTTCATCATTATAGACCATTTTGGAAACGTTCGACATGTCCGGAGTCATCGTTTTTCATCCGAAAATCGATTTTTTTGGACTGTACCAAAAATAATTCAAAATGTCAATTGGATCATGCCTCATGTTGAATAACCACTTTTTAAACCCTCACAGTGACCAAAATTGCCATTTTTACAGAGTTTTGCTTACTCAAAAGCTTCAATTTTGACCCGTTTTAGTCACAGAAATGACTTTAAACACACTTATTTTAGTTGAAAAAGTCATAATTCACATCCAACAGTCATTTAGAGTCAAAAGATTAAATGTTAAAATTTCATCATTATAGACCATTTTGGGAACGTTCGACATGTCCTCGAGTCATTGTTTTTCATCCGAAAATCGATTTTTTGGACTGTACCAAAAATGATTCAAAATGTCAATTGGATCGTGCCTCATGTTGAATAACCACTTTTTAAACCCTCACAGTGACCAAAATTGCCATTTTTACAGAGTTTTGCTTACTCAAAAGCTTCAATTTTGACCCGTTTCAGTCACAGAAATGACTTTAAACACACTTATTTTAGTTGAAAAAGTCATAATTCACATCCAACAGTCATTTAGAGTCAAAAGATTAAATGTTAAAATTTCATCATTATAGACCATTTTGGGAACGTTCGACATGTCCGGAGTCATTGTTTTTCATCCGAAAATCGATTTTTTGGACTGTACCAAAAATGATTCAAAATGTCAATTGGATCATGCCTCATGTTGAATAACCACTTTTTAAACCCTCACAGTGACCAAAATTGCCATTTTTACAGAGTTTTGCTTACTCAAAAGCTTCAATTTTGACCCGTTTCAGGCACAGAAATGACTTTAAACACACTTATTTTAGTTGAAAAAGTCATAATTCACATCCAACAGTCATTTAGAGTCAAAAGATTAAATGTTAAAATTTCATCATTATAGACCATTTTGGGAACGTTCGACATGTCCGGAGTGATCGTTTTTCATCCGAAAATTTATTTTTTGGACTGTACCAAAAATGATTCAAAATGTCAATTGGATCATGCCTCATGTTGAATAACCACTTTTTAAACCCTCACAGTGACCAAAGTTGCCATTTTTACAGAGTTTTGCTTACTCAAAAGCTTCAATTTTGACCTGTTTCAGTCACAGAAATGACTTTAAACACACTTATTTTAGTTGAAAAAGTCATAATTCACATCCAACAGTCATTTAGAGTCAAAAGATTAAATGTTAAAATTTCATCATTATAGACCATTTTGGGAACGTTCGACATGTCCGGAGTCATCGTTTTTCATCCGAAAATTGATTTTTTGGACTGTACCAAAAATGATTCAAAATGTCAATTGGATCATGCCTCATGTTGAATAACCACTTTTTAAACCCTCACAGTGACCAAAATGGCCATTTTTACAGAGTTTTGCTTACTCAAAAGCTTCAATTTTGACCCGTTTCAGTCACAGAAATGACTTTAAATACACTTATTTTAGTTGAAAAAGTCATAATTCACATCCAACAGTCATTTAGAGTCAAAAGATTAAATGTTAAAATTTCATCATTATAGACCATTTTGGAAACGTTCGACATGTCCGGAGTCATCGTTTTTCATCCGAAAATCGATTTTTTTGGACTGTACCAAAAATGATTCAAAATGTCAATTGGATCATGCCTCATGTTGAATAACCACTTTTTAAACCCTCACAGTGACCAAAATTGCCATTTTTACAGAGTTTTGCTTACTCAAAAGCTTCAATTTTGGTCTGTTTCAGTCACAGAAATGACTTTAAACACACTTATTTTAGTTGAAAAAGTCATAATTCACATCCAACAGTCATTTAGAGTCGAAAGATTAAATGTTAAAATTTCATCATTATAGACCATTTTGGGAACGTTCGACATGTCCGGAGTCATCGTTTTTCATCCGAAAATCGATTTTTTGGACTGTACCAAAAATGATTCAAAATGTCAATTGGATCGTGCCTCATGTTGAATAACCACTTTTTAAACCCTCACAGTGACCAAAATGGCCATTTTTACAGAGTTTTGCTTACTCAAAAGCTTCAATTTTGACCCGTTTCAGTCACAGAAAAGACTTTAAACACACTTATTTTAGTTGAAAAAGTCATAATTCACATCCAACAGTCATTTAGAGTCAAAAGATTAAATGTTAAAATTTCATCATTATAGACCATTTTGGGAACGTTCGACATGTCCTCGAGTCATCGTTTTTCATCCGAAAATCGATTTTTTGGACTGTACAAAAAATGATTCAAAATGTCAATTGGATCGTGCCTCATGTTGAATAACCACTTTTTAAACCCTCACAGTGACC
Source organism: Lissotriton vulgaris (assembly GCF_964263255.1). NCBI lineage: Eukaryota > Metazoa > Chordata > Amphibia > Caudata > Salamandridae > Lissotriton > Lissotriton vulgaris. The sequence goes on from NW_028251419.1 coordinate 32,672, forward strand.
AAAATGGCCATTTTTACAGAGTTTTGCTTACTCAAAAGCTTCAATTTTGACCCGTTTCAGTCACAGAAATGACTTTAAACACACTTATTTTAGTTGAAAAAGTCATAATTCACATCCAACAGTCATTTAGAGTCAAAAGATTAAATGTTAAAATTTCATCATTATAGACCATTTTGGGAACGTTCGACATGTCCGGAGTCATCGTTTTTCATCCGAAAATCGATTTTTTGGACTGTACCAAAAATGATTCAAAATGTCAATTGGATCGTGCCTCATGTTGAATAACCACTTTTTAAACCCTCACAGTGACCAAAATGGCCATTTTTACAGAGTTTTGCTTACTCAAAAGCTTCAATTTTGACCCGTTTCAGTCATAGAAATGACTTTAAACACACTTATTTTAGTTGAAAAAGTCATAATTCACATTCAACAGTCATTTAGAGTCAAAAGATTAAATGTTAAAATTTCATCATTATAGACCATTTTGGGAACGTTCGACATGTCCGGAGTCATCGTTTTTCATCCGAAAATCGATTTTTTGGACTGTACCAAAAATGATTCAAAATGTCAATTGGATCATGCCTCATGTTGAATAACCACTTTTTAAACCCTCACAGTGACCAAAATTGCCATTTTTACAGAGTTTTGTTTACTCAAAAGCTTCAATTTTGACCTGTTTCAGTCACAGAAATGACTTTAAACACACTTATTTTAGTTGAAAAAGTCATAATTCACATCCAACAGTCATTTAGAGTCAAAAGATTAAATGTTAAAATTTCATCATTATAGACCATTTTGGGAACGTTCGACATGTCCGGAGTCATCGTTTTTCATCCGAAAATTGATTTTTTGGACTGTACCAAAAATTATTCAAAATGTCAATTGGATCATGCCTCATGTTGAATAAGCACTTTTTAAACCCTCACAGTGACCAAAATTGCCATTTTTACAGAGTTTTGCTTACTCAAAAGCTTCAATTTTGACCAGTTTCAGGCACAGAAATGACTTTAAACACACTTATTTTAGTTGAAAAAGTCATAATTCACATCCGACAGTCATTTAGAGTCAAAAGATTAAATGTTAAAATTTCATCATTATAGACCATTTTGGGAACGTTCGACATGTCCGGAGTCATCGTTTTTCATCCGAAAATCGATTTTTTGGACTGTACCAAAAATGATTCAAAATGTCAATTGGATCGTGCCTCATGTTGAATAACCACTTTTTAAACCCTCACAGTGACCAAAATGGCCATTTTTACAGAGTTTTGCTTACTCAAAAGCTTCAATTTTGACCTGTTTCAGTCATAGAAATGACTTTAAACACACTTATTTTAGTTGAAAAAGTCATAATTCACATCCAACAGTCATTTAGAGTCAAAAGATTAAATGTTAAAATTTCATCATTATAGACCATTTTGGGAACGTTCGACATGTCCGGAGTCATCGTTTTTCATCCGAAAATCGATTTTTTGGACTGTACCAAAAATGATTCAAAATGTCAATTGGATCATGCCTCATGTTGAATAACCACTTTTTAAACCCTCACAGTGACCAAAATTGCCATTTTTACAGAGTTTTGCTTACTCAAAAGCTTCAATTTTGACCCGTTTCAGGCACAGAAATGACTTTAAACACACTTATATTAGTTGAAAAAGTCATAATTCACATCCAACAGCCATTTAGAGTCAAAAGATTAAATGTTAAAATTTCATCATTATAGACCATTTTGGGAACGTTCGACATGTCCGGAGTGATCGTTTTTCATCCGAAAATTGATTTTTTGGACTGTACCAAAAATAATTCAAAATGTCATTTGGATCATGCCTCATGTTGAATAACCACTTTTTAAACCCTCACAGTGACCAAAATGGCCATTTTTACAGAGTTTTGCTTACTCAAAAACTTCAATTTTGACCCGTTTCAGTCACAGAAATGACTTTAAACACACTTATTTTAGTTGAAAAAGTCATAATTCACATCCAACAGTCATTTAGAGTCAAAAGATTAAATGTTAAAATGTCATCATTATAGACCATTTTGGGAACGTTCGACATGTCCGGAGTCATCGTTTTTCATCCGAAAATCGATTTTTTGGACTGTACCAAAAATGATTCAAAATGTCAATTGGATCATGCCTCATGTTGAATAACCACTTTTTAAACCCTCACAGTGACCAAAATTGCCATTTTTACAGAGTTTTGCTTACTCAAAAGCTTCAATTTTGACCCGTTTCAGGCACAGAAATGACTTTAAACACACTTATTTTAGTTGAAAAAGTCATAATTCACATCCAACAGTCATTTAGAGTCAAAAGATTAAATGTTAAAATTTCATCATTATAGACCATTTTGGGAACGTTCGACATGTCCGGAGTCATCGTTTTTCATCCGAAAATTGATTTTTTGGACTATACCAAAAATGATTCAAAATGTCAATTGGATCGTGCCTCATGTTGAATAACCACTTTTTAAACCCTCACAGTGACCAAAATGGCCATTTTTACAGAGTTTTGCTTACTCAAAAGCTTCAATTTTGACCCGTTTCAGTCACAGAAATGACTTTAAACACACTTATTTTAGTTGAAAAAGTCATAATTCACATCCAACAGTTATTTAGAATCAAAAGATTAAATGTTAAAATTTCATCATTATAGACCATTTTGGGAACGTTCGACATGTCCGGAGTCATCGTTTTTCATCCGAAAATCGATTTTTTGGACTGTACCAAAAATGATTCAAAATGTCAATTGGATCGTGCCTCATGTTGAATAACCACTTTTTAAACCCTCACAGTGACCAAAATTGCCATTTTTACAGAGTTTTGCTTACTCAAAAGCTTCAATTTTGACCCGTTTCAGTCACAGAAATGACTTTAAACACACTTATTTTAGTTGAAAAAGTCATAATTCACATCCAACAGTCATTTAGAGTCAAAAGATTAAATGTTAAAATTTCATCATTATAGACCATTTTGGGAACGTTCGACATGTCCGGAGTCATCGTTTTTCATCCGAAAATCGATTTTTTGGACTGTACCAAAAATGATTCAAAATGTCAATTGGATCATGCCTCATGTTGAATAACCACTTTTTAAACCCTCACAGTGACCAAAATGGCCATTTTTACAGAGTTTTGCTTACTCAAAAACTTCAATTTTGACCCGTTTCAGTCACAGAAATGACTTTAAACACACTTATTTTAGTTGAAAAAGTCATAATTCACATCCAACAGTCATTTAGAGTCAAAAGATTAAATGTTAAAATGTCATCATTATAGACCATTTTGGGAACGTTCAACATGTCCGGAGTCATCGTTTTTCATCCGAAAATCGATTTTTTGGACTGTACCAAAAATGATTCAAAATGTCAATTGGATCATGCCTCATGTTGAATAACCACTTTTTAAACCCTCACAGTGACCAAAATTGCCATTTTTACAGAGTTTTGCTTACTCAAAAGCTTCAATTTTGACCCGTTTCAGGCACAGAAATGACTTTAAACACACTTATTTTAGTTGAAAAAGTCATAATTCACATCCAACAGTCATTTAGAGTCAAAAGATTAAATGTTAAAATTTCATCATTATAGACCATTTTGGGAACGTTCGACATGTCCGGAGTCATCGTTTTTCATCCGAAAATTGATTTTTTGGACTATACCAAAAATGATTCAAAATGTCAATTGGATCGTGCCTCATGTTGAATAACCACTTTTTAAACCCTCACAGTGACCAAAATGGCCATTTTTACAGAGTTTTGCTTACTCAAAAGCTTCAATTTTGACCCGTTTCAGTCACAGAAATGACTTTAAACACACTTATTTTAGTTGAAAAAGTCATAATTCACATCCAACAGTTATTTAGAGTCAAAAGATTAAATGTTAAAATTTCATCATTATAGACCATTTTGGGAACGTTCGACATGTCCGGAGTCATCGTTTTTCATCCGAAAATCGATTTTTTGGACTGTACCAAAAATGATTCAAAATGTCAATTGGATCGTGCCTCATGTTGAATAACCACTTTTTAAACCCTCACAGTGACCAAAATTGCCATTTTTACAGAGTTTTGCTTACTCAAAAGCTTCAATTTTGACCCGTTTCAGTCACAGAAATGACTTTAAACACACTTATTTTAGTTGAAAAAGTCATAATTCACATCTAACAGTCATTTAGAGTCAAAAGATTAAATGTTAAAATTTCATCATTATAGACCATTTTGGGAACGTTCGACATGTCCGGAGTCATCGTTTTTCATCCGAAAATCGATTTTTTGGACTTACCAAAAATGATTCAAAATGTCAATTGGATCATGCCTCATGTTGAATAACCACGTTTTAAACCCTCACAGTGACCAAAATTGCCATTTTTACAGAGTTTTGCTTACTCAAAAGCTTCAATTTTGACCCGTTTCAGGCACAGAAATGACTTTAAACACACTTATTTTAGTTGAAAAAGTCATAATTCACATCCAACAGTCATTTAGAGTCAAAAGATTAAATGTTAAAATTTCATCATTATAGACCATTTTGGGAACGTTCGACATGTCCGGAGTCATCGTTTTTCATCCGAAAATCGATTTTTTGGACTGTACCAAAAATGATTCAAAATGTCAATTGGATCATCCCTCATGTTGAATAACCACTTTTTAAACCCTCACAGTGACCAACATTGCCATTTTTACAGAGTTTTGCTTACTCAAAAGCTTCAATTTTGACCCGTTTCAGTCACAGAAATGACTTTAAACACACTTATTTTAGTTGAAAAAGTCATAATTCACATCCAACAGTCATTTAGAGTCAAAAGATTAAATGTTAAAATTTCATCATTATAGACCATTTTGGGAACGTTCGACATGTCCGGAGTCATCGTTTTTCATCCGAAAATCGATTTTTTTGACTGTACCAAAAATGATTCAAAATGTCAATTGGATCGTGCCTCATGTTGAATAACCACTTTTTAAACCCTCACAGTGACCAAAATTGCCATTTTTACAGAGTTTTGCTTACTCAAAAGCTTCAATTTTGACCCGTTTCAGTCACAGAAATGACTTTAAACACACTTATTTTAGTTGAAAAAGTCATAATTCACATCCAACAGTCATTTAGAGTCAAAAGATTAAATGTTAAAATTTCATCATTATAGACCATTTTGGGAACGTTCGACATGTCCGGAGTCATCGTTTTTCATCCGAAAATCGATTTTTTGGACTGTACCAAAAATGATTCAAAATGTCAATTGGATCATGCCTCATGTTGAATAACCACTTTTTAAACCCTCACAGTGACCAAAATTGCCATTTTTACAGAGTTTTGTTTACTCAAAAGCTTCAATTTTGACCTGTTTCAGTCACAGAAATGACTTTAAACACACTTATTTTAGTTGAAAAAGTCATAATTCACATCCAACAGTCATTTAGAGTCAAAAGATTAAATGTTAAAATTTCATCATTATAGACCATTTTGGGAACGTTCGACATGTCCGGAGTCATCGTTTTTCATCCGAAAATTGATTTTTTGGACTGTACCAAAAATTATTCAAAATGTCAATTGGATCATGCCTCATGTTGAATAAGCACTTTTTAAACCCTCACAGTGACCAAAATTGCCATTTTTACAGAGTTTTGCTTACTCAAAAGCTTCAATTTTGACCAGTTTCAGGCACAGAAATGACTTTAAACACACTTATTTTAGTTGAAAAAGTCATAATTCACATCCGACAGTCATTTAGAGTCAAAAGATTAAATGTTAAAATTTCATCATTATAGACCATTTTGGGAACGTTCGACATGTCCGGAGTCATCGTTTTTCATCCGAAAATCGATTTTTTGGACTGTACCAAAAATGATTCAAAATGTCAATTGGATCGTGCCTCATGTTGAATAACCACTTTTTAAACCCTCACAGTGACCAAAATGGCCATTTTTACAGAGTTTTGCTTACTCAAAAGCTTCAATTTTGACCTGTTTCAGTCATAGAAATGACTTTAAACACACTTATTTTAGTTGAAAAAGTCATAATTCACATCCAACAGTCATTTAGAGTCAAAAGATTAAATGTTAAAATTTCATCATTATAGACCATTTTGGGAACGTTCGACATGTCCGGAGTCATCGTTTTTCATCCGAAAATCGATTTTTTGGACTGTACCAAAAATGATTCAAAATGTCAATTGGATCATGCCTCATGTTGAATAACCACTTTTTAAACCCTCACAGTGACCAAAATTGCCATTTTTACAGAGTTTTGCTTACTCAAAAGCTTCAATTTTGACCCGTTTCAGGCACAGAAATGACTTTAAACACACTTATATTAGTTGAAAAAGTCATAATTCACATCCAACAGCCATTTAGAGTCAAAAGATTAAATGTTAAAATGTCATCATTATAGACCATTTTGGGAACGTTCGACATGTCCGGAGTCATCGTTTTTCATCCGAAAATTGATTTTTTGGACTGTACCAAAAATGATTCAAAATGTCAATTGGATCATGCCTCATGTTGAATAACCACTTTTTAAACCCTCACAGTGACCAAAATTGCCATTTTTACAGAGTTTTGCTTACTCAAAAGCTTCAATTTTGACCTGTTTCAGGCACAGAAATGACTTTAAACACACTTATTTTAGTTGAAAAAGTCATAATTCACATCCAACAGTCATTTAGAGTCAAAAGATTAAATGTTAAAATTTCATCATTATAGACCATTTTGGGAACGTTCGACATGTCCGGAGTCATCGTTTTTCATCCGAAAATCGATTTTTTGGACTGTACCAAAAATGATTCAAAATGTCAATTGGATCATGCCTCATGTTGAATAACCACTTTTTAAACCCTCACAGTGACCAAAATTGCCATTTTTACAGAGTTTTGCTTACTCAAAAGCTTCAATTTTGACCCGTTTCAGGCACAGAAATGACTTTAAACACACTTATTTTTGTTGAAAAAGTCATAATTCACATCCAACAGTCATTTAGAGTCAAAAGATTAAATGTTAAAATTTCATCATTATAGACCATTTTGGGAACGTTCGACATGTCCGGAGTCATCGCTTTTCATCCGAAAATCGATTTTTTGGACTGTACCAAAAATGATTCAAAATGTCAATTGGATCATGCCTCATGTTGAATAACCACTTTTTAAACCCTCACAGTGACCAAAATTGCCATTTTTACAGAGTTTTGCTTACTCAAAAGCTTCAATTTTGACCCGTTTCAGGCACAGAAATAACTTTAAACACACTTATTTTAGTTGAAAAAGTCATAATTCACATCCAACAGTCATTTAGAGTCAAAAGATTAAATGTTAAAATTTCATCATTATAGACCATTTTGGGAACGTTCGACATGTCCGGAGTCATCGCTTTTCATCCGAAAATCGATTTTTTGGACTGTACCAAAAATTATTCAAAATGTCAATTGGATCATGCCTCATGTTGAATAACCACTTTTTAAACCCTCACAGTGACCAAAATTGCCATTTTTACAGAGTTTTGCTTACTCAAAAGCTTCAATTTTGACCCGTTTCAGGCACAGAAATAACTTTAAACACACTTATTTTAGTTGAAAAAGTCATAATTCACATCCAACAGTCATTTAGAGTCAAAAGATTAAATGTTAAAATTTCATCATTATAGACCATTTTGGGAACGTTCGACATGTCCGGAGTCATCGTTTTTCATCCGAAAATCGATTTTTTGGACTGTACCAAAAATGATTCAAAATGTCAATTGGATCATGCCTCATGTTGAATAACCACTTTTTAAACTCTCACAGTGACCAAAATTGCCATTTTTACAGAGTTTTGCTTACTCAAAAGCTTCAATTTTGACCCGTTTCAGTCACAGAAATGACTTTAAACACACTTATTTTAGTTGAAAAAGTCATAATTCACATCCAACAGTCATTTAGAGTCAAAAGATTAAATGTTAAAATTTCATCATTATAGACCATTTTGGGAACGTTCGACATGTCCGGAGTCATCGTTTTTCATCCGAAAATCGATTTTTTGGACTGTACCAAAAATGATTCAAAATGTCAATTGGATCGTGCCTCATGTTGAATAACCACTTTTTAAACCCTCACAGTGACCAAAATTGCCATTTTTACAGAGTTTTGCTTACTCAAAAGCTTCAATTTTGACCCGTTTCAGTCACAGAAATGACTTTAAACACACTTATTTTAGTTGAAAAAGTCATAATTCACATCCAACAGTCATTTAGAGTCAAAAGATTAAATGTTAAAATTTCATCATTATAGACCATTTTGGGAACGTTCGACATGTCCGGAGTCATCGTTTTTCATCCGAAAATCGATTTTTTGGACTGTACCAAAAATGATTCAAAATGTCAATTGGATCATGCCTCATGTTGAATAACCACTTTTTAAACCCTCACAGTGACCAAAATGGCCATTTTTACAGAGTTTTGCTTACTCAAAAACTTCAATTTTGACCCGTTTCAGTCACAGAAATGACTTTAAACACACTTATTTTAGTTGAAAAAGTCATAATTCACATCCAACAGTCATTTAGAGTCAAAAGATTAAATGTTAAAATTTCATCATTATAGACCATTTTGGGAACGTTCGACATGTCCGGAGTCATAGTTTTCATCCGAAAATCGATTTTTTGGACTGTACCAAAAATGATTCAAAATGTCAATTGGATCATGCCTCATGTTGAATAACCACTTTTTAAACCCTCACAGTGACCAAAATTGCCATTTTTACAGAGTTTTGCTTACTCAAAAGCTTCAATTTTGACCCGTTTCAGGCACAGAAATGACTTTAAACACACTTATTTTAGTTGAAAAAGTCATAATTCACATCAAACAGTCATTTAGAGTCAAAAGATTAAATGTTAAAATTTCATCATTATAGACCATTTTGGGAACGTTCGACATGTCCGGAGTCATCGTTTTTCATCCGAAAATTGATTTTTTGGACTGTACCAAAAATGATTCAAAATGTCAATTGGATCATGCCTCATGTTGAATAACCACTTTTTAAACCCTCACAGTGACCAAAATTGCCATTTTTACAGAGTTTTGCTTACTCAAAAGCTTCAATTTTGACCCGTTTCAGGCACAGAAATGACTTTAAACACACTTATTTTAGTTGAAAAAGTCATAATTCACATCCAACAGTCATTTAGAGTCAAAAGATTAAATGTTAAAATTTCATCATTATAGACCATTTTGGAAACGTTCGACATGTCCGGAGTCATCGTTTTTCATCCGAAAATCGATTTTTTGGACTGTACCAAAAATGATTCAAAATGTCAATTGGATCATGCCTCATGTTGAATAACCACTTTTTAAACCCTCACAGTGACCAAAATTGCCATTTTTACAGAGTTTTGCTTACTCAAAAGCTTACATTTTGACCTGTTTCAGTCACAGAAATGACTTTAAACACACTTATTTTAGTTGAAAAAGTCATAATTCACATCCAACAGTCATTTAGAGTCAAAAGATTAAATGTTAAAATTTCATCATTATAGACCATTTTGGGAACGTTCGACATGTCCGGAGTCATCGTTTTTCATCCGAAAATCGATTTTTTGGACTGTACCAAAAATGATTCAAAATGTCAATTGGATCGTGCCTCATGTTGAATAACCACTTTTTAAACCCTCACAGTGACCAAAATGGCCATTTTTACAGAGTTTTGCTTACTCAAAAGCTTCAATTTTGACCCGTTTTAGTCACAGAAATGACTTTAAACACACTTATTTTAGTTGAAAAAGTCATAATTCACATCCAACAGTCATTTAGAGTCAAAAGATTAAATGTTAAAATTTCATCATTATAGACCATTTTGGGAACGTTCGACATGTCCTCGAGTCATTGTTTTTCATCCGAAAATCGATTTTTTGGACTGTACCAAAAATGATTCAAAATGTCAATTGGATCGTGCCTCATGTTGAATAACCACTTTTTAAACCCTCACAGTGACCAAAATTGCCATTTTTACAGAGTTTTGCTTACTCAAAAGCTTCAATTTTGACCCGTTTCAGTCACAGAAATGACTTTAAACACACTTATTTTAGTTGAAAAAGTCATAATTCACATCCAACAGTCATTTAGAGTCAAAAGATTAAATGTTAAAATTTCATCATTATAGACCATTTTGGGAACGTTCGACATGTCCGGAGTCATCGTTTTTCATCCGAAAATCGATTTTTTGGACTGTACCAAAAATGATTCAAAATGTCAATTGGATCATGCCTCATGTTGAATAACCACTTTTTAAACCCTCACAGTGACCAAAATTGCCATTTTTACAGAGTTTTGCTTACTCAAAAGCTTCAATTTTGACCCGTTTCAGGCACAGAAATGACTTTAAACACACTTATTTTAGTTGAAAAAGTCATAATTCACATCCAACAGTCATTTAGAGTCAAAAGATTAAATGTTAAAATTTCATCATTATAGACCATTTTGGGAACGTTCGACATGTCCGGAGTCATCGTTTTTCATCCGAAAATTGATTTTTTGGACTGTACCAAAAATGATTCAAAATGTCAATTGGATCATGCCTCATGTTGAATAACCACTTTTTAAACCCTCACAGTGACCAAAATGGCCATTTTTACAGAGTTTTGCTTACTCAAAAGCTTCAATTTTGACCCGTTTCAGTCACAGAAATGACTTTAAATACACTTATTTTAGTTGAAAAAGTCATAATTCACATCCAACAGTCATTTAGAGTCAAAAGATTAAATGTTAAAATTTCATCATTATAGACCATTTTGGAAACGTTCGACATGTCCGGAGTCATCGTTTTTCATCCGAAAATCGATTTTTTGGACTGTACCAAAAATGATTCAAAATGTCAATTGGATCATGCCTCATGTTGAATAACCACTTTTTAAACCCTCACAGTGACCAAAATTGCCATTTTTACAGAGTTTTGCTTACTCAAAAGCTTCAATTTTGACCCGTTTCAGTCACAGAAATGACTTTAAACACACTTATTTTAGTTGAAAAAGTCATAATTCACATCCAACAGTCATTTAGAGTCAAAAGATTAAATGTTAAAATTTCATCATTATAGACCATTTTGGGAACGTTCGACATGTCCGGAGTCATCGTTTTTCATCCGAAAATCGATTTTTTGGACTGTACCAAAAATGATTCAAAATGTCAATTGGATCGTGCCTCATGTTGAATAACCACTTTTTAAACCCTCACAGTGACCAAAATGGCCATTTTTACAGAGTTTTGCTTACTCAAAAGCTTCAATTTTGACCCGTTTCAGTCACAGAAAAGACTTTAAACACACTTATTTTAGTTGAAAAAGTCATAATTCACATCCAACAGTCATTTAGAGTCAAAAGATTAAATGTTAAAATTTCATCATTATAGACCATTTTGGGAACGTTCGACATGTCCTCGAGTCATCGTTTTTCATCCGAAAATCGATTTTTTGGACTGTACAAAAAATGATTCAAAATGTCAATTGGATCGTGCCTCATGTTGAATAACCACTTTTTAAACCCTCACAGTGACCAAAATGGCCATTTTTACAGAGTTTTGCTTACTCAAAAGCTTCAATTTTGACCCGTTTCAGGCACAGAAATGACTTTAAACACACTTATTTTAGTTGAAAAAGTCATAATTCACATCCAACAGTCATTTAGAGTCAAAAGATTAAATGTTAAAATTTCATCATTATAGACCATTTTGGGAACGTTCGACATGTCCGGAGTCATCGTTTTTCATCCGAAAATCGATTTTTTGGACTGTACCAAAAATGATTCAAAATGTCAATTGGATCGTGCCTCATGTTGAATAACCACTTTTTAAACCCTCACAGTGACCAAAATGGCCATTTTTACAGAGTTTTGCTTACTCAAAAGCTTCAATTTTGACCCGTTTCAGTCACAGAAAAGACTTTAAACACACTTATTTTAGTTGAAAAAGTCATAATTCACATCCAACAGTCATTTAGAGTCAAAAGATTAAATGTTAAAATTTCATCATTATAGACCATTTTGGGAACGTTCGACATGTCCTCGAGTCATCGTTTTTCATCCGAAAATCGATTTTTTGGACTGTACAAAAAATGATTCAAAATGTCAATTGGATCGTGCCTCATGTTGAATAACCACTTTTTAAACCCTCACAGTGACCAAAATGGCCATTTTTACAGAGTTTTGCTTACTCAAAAGCTTCAATTTTGACCCGTTTCAGTCACAGAAATGACTTTAAACACACTTATTTTAGTTGAAAAAGTCATAATTCACATCCAACAGTCATTTAGAGTCAAAAGATTAAATGTTAAAATTTCATCATTATAGACCATTTTGGGAACGTTCGACATGTCCGGAGTCATCGTTTTTCATCCGAAAATCGATTTTTTGGACTGTACCAAAAATGATTCAAAATGTCAATTGGATCGTGCCTCATGTTGAATAACCACTTTTTAAACCCTCACAGTGACCAAAATGGCCATTTTTACAGAGTTTTGCTTACTCAAAAGCTTCAATTTTGACCCGTTTCAGGCACAGAAATGACTTTAAACACACTTATTTTAGTTGAAAAAGTCATAATTCACATCCAACAGTCATTTAGAGTCAAAAGATTAAATGTTAAAATTTCATCATTATAGACCATTTTGGGAACGTTCGACATGTCCGGAGTCATCGTTTTTCATCCGAAAATCGATTTTTTGGACTGTACCAAAAATGATTCAAAATGTCAATTGGATCATGCCTCATGTTGAATAACCACTTTTTAAACCCTCACAGTGACCAAAATTGCCATTTTTACAGAGTTTTGCTTACTCAAAAGCTTAAATTTTGACCTGTTTCAGTCACAGAAATGACTTTAAACACACTTATTTTAGTTGAAAAAGTCATAATTCACATCCAACAGTCATTTAGAGTCAAAAGATTAAATGTTAAAATTTCATCATTATAGACCATTTTGGGAACGTTCGACATGTCCGGAGTCATCGTTTTTCATCCGAAAATTGATTTTTTGGACTGTACCAAAAATGATTCAAAATGTCAATTGGATCATGCCTCATGTTGAATAACCACTTTTTAAACCCTCACAGTGACCAAAATGGCCATTTTTACAGAGTTTTGCTTACTCAAAAGCTTCAATTTTGACCCGTTTCAGTCACAGAAATGACTTTAAATACACTTATTTTAGTTGAAAAAGTCATAATTCACATCCAACAGTCATTTAGAGTCAAAAGATTAAATGTTAAAATTTCATCATTATAGACCATTTTGGAAACGTTCGACATGTCTGGAGTCATCGTTTTTCATCCGAAAATCGATTTTTTTGGACTGTACCAAAAATAATTCAAAATGTCAATTGGATCATGCCTCATGTTGAATAACCACTTTTTAAACCCTCACAGTGACCAAAATTGCCATTTTTACAGAGTTTTGCTTACTCAAAAGCTTCAATTTTGACCCGTTTTAGTCACAGAAATGACTTTAAACACACTTATTTTAGTTGAAAAAGTCATAATTCACATCCAACAGTCATTTAGAGTCAAAAGATTAAATGTTAAAATTTCATCATTATAGACCATTTTGGGAACGTTCGACATGTCCTCGAGTCATTGTTTTTCATCCGAAAATCGATTTTTTGGACTGTACCAAAAATGATTCAAAATGTCAATTGGATCGTGCCTCATGTTGAATAACCACTTTTTAAACCCTCACAGTGACCAAAATTGCCATTTTTACAGAGTTTTGCTTACTCAAAAGCTTCAATTTTGACCCGTTTCAGTCACAGAAATGACTTTAAACACACTTATTTTAGTTGAAAAAGTCATAATTCACATCCAACAGTCATTTAGAGTCAAAAGATTAAATGTTAAAATTTCATCATTATAGACCATTTTGGGAACGTTCGACATGTCCGGAGTCATCGTTTTTCATCCGAAAATCGATTTTTTGGACTGTACCAAAAATGATTCAAAATGTCAATTGGATCATGCCTCATGTTGAATAACCACTTTTTAAACCCTCACAGTGACCAAAATTGCCATTTTTACAGAGTTTTGCTTACTCAAAAGCTTCAATTTTGACCCGTTTCAGGCACAGAAATGACTTTAAACACACTTATTTTAGTTGAAAAAGTCATAATTCACATCCAACAGTCATTTAGAGTCAAAAGATTAAATGTTAAAATTTCATCATTATAGACCATTTTGGGAACGTTCGACATGTCCGGAGTGATCGTTTTTCATCCGAAAATTTATTTTTTGGACTGTACCAAAAATGATTCAAAATGTCAATTGGATCATGCCTCATGTTGAATAACCACTTTTTAAACCCTCACAGTGACCAAAATTGCCATTTTTACAGAGTTTTGCTTACTCAAAAGCTTCAATTTTGACCTGTTTCAGTCACAGAAATGACTTTAAACACACTTATTTTAGTTGAAAAAGTCATAATTCACATCCAACAGTCATTTAGAGTCAAAAGATTAAATGTTAAAATTTCATCATTATAGACCATTTTGGGAACGTTCGACATGTCCGGAGTCATCGTTTTTCATCCGAAAATTGATTTTTTGGACTGTACCAAAAATGATTCAAAATGTCAATTGGATCATGCCTCATGTTGAATAACCACTTTTTAAACCCTCACAGTGACCAAAATGGCCATTTTTACAGAGTTTTGCTTACTCAAAAGCTTCAATTTTGACCCGTTTCAGTCACAGAAATGACTTTAAATACACTTATTTTAGTTGAAAAAGTCATAATTCACATCCAACAGTCATTTAGAGTCAAAAGATTAAATGTTAAAATTTCATCATTATAGACCATTTTGGAAACGTTCGACATGTCCGGAGTCATCGTTTTTCATCCGAAAATCGATTTTTTTGGACTGTACCAAAAATGATTCAAAATGTCAATTGGATCATGCCTCATGTTGAATAACCACTTTTTAAACCCTCACAGTGACCAAAATTGCCATTTTTACAGAGTTTTGCTTACTCAAAAGCTTCAATTTTGGTCTGTTTCAGTCACAGAAATGACTTTAAACACACTTATTTTAGTTGAAAAAGTCATAATTCACATCCAACAGTCATTTAGAGTCGAAAGATTAAATGTTAAAATTTCATCATTATAGACCATTTTGGGAACGTTCGACATGTCCGGAGTCATCGTTTTTCATCCGAAAATCGATTTTTTGGACTGTACCAAAAATGATTCAAAATGTCAATTGGATCGTGCCTCATGTTGAATAACCACTTTTTAAACCCTCACAGTGACCAAAATGGCCATTTTTACAGAGTTTTGCTTACTCAAAAGCTTCAATTTTGACCCGTTTCAGTCATAGAAATGACTTTAAACACACTTATTTTAGTTGAAAAAGTCATAATTCACATCCAACAGTCATTTAGAGTCAAAAGATTAAATGTTAAAATTTCATCATTATAGACCATTTTGGGAACGTTCGACATGTCCGGAGTCATCGTTTTTCATCCGAAAATCGATTTTTTGGACTGTACCAAAAATGATTCAAAATGTCAATTGGATCATGCCTCATGTTGAATAACCACTTTTTAAACCCTCACAGTGACCAAAATGGCCATTTTTACAGAGTTTTGCTTACTCAAAAACTTCAATTTTGACCCGTTTCAGTCACAGAAATGACTTTAAACACACTTATTTTATTTGAAAAAGTCATAATTCACATCCAACAGTCATTTAGAGTCAAAAGATTAAATGTTAAAATTTCATCATTATAGACCATTTTGGGAACGTTCGACATGTCCGGAGTCATAGTTTTCATCCGAAAATCGATTTTTTGGACTGTACCAAAAATGATTCAAAATGTCAATTGGATCATGCCTCATGTTGAATAACCACTTTTTAAACCCTCACAGTGACCAAAATTGCCATTTTTACAGAGTTTTGCTTACTCAAAAGCTTCAATTTTGACCCGTTTCAGGCACAGAAATGACTTTAAACACACTTATTTTAGTTGAAAAAGTCATAATTCACATCCAACAGTCATTTAGAGTCAAAAGATTAAATGTTAAAATTTCATCATTATAGACCATTTTGGGAACGTTCGACATGTCCGGAGTCATCGTTTTTCATCCGAAAATTGATTTTTTGGACTGTACCAAAAATGATTCAAAATGTCAATTGGATCATGCCTCATGTTGAATAACCACTTTTTAAACCCTCACAGTGACCAAAATTGCCATTTTTACAGAGTTTTGCTTACTCAAAAGCTTCAATTTTGACCCGTTTCAGGCACAGAAATGACTTTAAACACACTTATTTTAGTTGAAAAAGTCATAATTCACATCCAACAGTCATTTAGAGTCAAAAGATTAAATGTTAAAATTTCATCATTATAGACCATTTTGGAAACGTTCGACATGTCCGGAGTCATCGTTTTTCATCCGAAAATCGATTTTTTGGACTGTACCAAAAATGATTCAAAATGTCAATTGGATCATGCCTCATGTTGAATAACCACTTTTTAAACCCTCACAGTGACCAAAATTGCCATTTTTACAGAGTTTTGCTTACTCAAAAGCTTCAATTTTGACCCGTATCAGTCATAGAAATGACTTTAAACACACTTATTTTAGTTGAAAAAGTCATAATTCACATCCAACAGTCATTTAGAGTCAAAAGATTAAATGTTAAAATTTCATCATTATAGACCATTTTGGGAACGTTCGACATGTCCGGAGTCATCGTTTTTCATCCGAAAATCGATTTTTTGGACTGTACCAAAAATGATTCAAAATGTCAATTGGATCATGCCTCATGTTGAATAACCACTTTTTAAACCCTCACAGTGACCAAAATGGCCATTTTTACAGAGTTTTGCTTACTCAAAAACTTCAATTTTGACCCGTTTCAGTCACAGAAATGACTTTAAACACACTTATTTTAGTTGAAAAAGTCATAATTCACATCCAACAGTCATTTAGAGTCAAAAGATTAAATGTTAAAATTTCATCATTATAGACCATTTTGGGAACGTTCGACATGTCCGGAGTCATAGTTTTCATCCGAAAATCGATTTTTTGGACTGTACCAAAAATGATTCAAAATGTCAATTGGATCATGCCTCATGTTGAATAACCACTTTTTAAACCCTCACAGTGACCAAAATTGCCATTTTTACAGAGTTTTGCTTACTCAAAAGCTTCAATTTTGACCCGTTTCAGGCACAGAAATGACTTTAAACACACTTATTTTAGTTGAAAAAGTCATAATTCACATCCAACAGTCATTTAGAGTCAAAAGATTAAATGTTAAAATTTCATCATTATAGACCATTTTGGGAACGTTCGACATGTCCGGAGTCATCGTTTTTCATCCGAAAATCGATTTTTTGGACTGTACCAAAAATGATTCAAAATGTCAATTGGATCATGCCTCATGTTGAATAACCACTTTTTAAACCCTCACAGTGACCAAAATTGCCATTTTTACAGAGTTTTGCTTACTCAAAAGCTTCAATTTTGACCCGTTTCAGGCACAGAAATGACTTTAAACACACTTATTTTAGTTGAAAAAGTCATAATTCACATCCAACAGTCATTTAGAGTCAAAAGATTACATGTTAAAATTTCATCATTATAGACCATTTTGGAAACGTTCGACATGTCCGGAGTCATCGTTTTTCATCCGAAAATCGATTTTTTGGACTGTACCAAAAATGATTCAAAATGTCAATTGGATCATGCCTCATGTTGAATAACCACTTTTTAAACCCTCACAGTGACCAAAATGGCCATTTTTACAGAGTTTTGCTTACTCAAAAGCTTCAATTTTGACCCGTTTCAGTCACAGAAATGACTTTAAATACACTTATTTTAGTTGAAAAAGTCATAATTCACATCCAACAGTCATTTAGAGTCAAAAGATTAAATGTTAAAATTTCATCATTATAGACCATTTTGGAAACGTTCGACATGTCCGGAGTCATCGTTTTTCATCCGAAAATCGATTTTTTTGGACTGTACCAAAAATAATTCAAAATGTCAATTGGATCATGCCTCATGTTGAATAACCACTTTTTAAACCCTCACAGTGACCAAAATTGCCATTTTTACAGAGTTTTGCTTACTCAAAAGCTTAAATTTTGACCTGTTTCAGTCACAGAAATGACTTTAAACACACTTATTTTAGTTGAAAAAGTCATAATTCACATCCAACAGTCATTTAGAGTCAAAAGATTAAATGTTAAAATTTCATCATTATAGACCATTTTGGGAACGTTCGACATGTCCGGAGTCATCGTTTTTCATCCGAAAATCGATTTTTTGGACTGTACCAAAAATGATTCAAAATGTCAATTGGATCGTGCCTCATGTTGAATAACCACTTTTTAAACCCTCACAGTGACCAAAATGGCCATTTTTACAGAGTTTTGCTTACTCAAAAGCTTCAATTTTGACCCGTTTTAGTCACAGAAATGACTTTAAACACACTTATTTTAGTTGAAAAAGTCATAATTCACATCCAACAGTCATTTAGAGTCAAAAGATTAAATGTTAAAATTTCATCATTATAGACCATTTTGGGAACGTTCGACATGTCCTCGAGTCATTGTTTTTCATCCGAAAATCGATTTTTTGGACTGTACCAAAAATGATTCAAAATGTCAATTGGATCGTGCCTCATGTTGAATAACCACTTTTTAAACCCTCACAGTGACCAAAATGGCCATTTTTACAGAGTTTTGCTTACTCAAAAGCTTCAATTTTGACCCGTTTCAGTCACAGAAATGACTTTAAACACACTTATTTTAGTTGAAAAAGTCATAATTCACATCCAACAGTCATTTAGAGTCAAAAGATTAAATGTTAAAATTTCATCATTATAGACCATTTTGGGAACGTTCGACATGTCCGGAGTCATCGTTTTTCATCCGAAAATCGATTTTTTGGACTGTACCAAAAATGATTCAAAATGTCAATTGGATCATGCCTCATGTTGAATAACCACTTTTTAAACCCTCACAGTGACCAAAATTGCCATTTTTACAGAGTTTTGCTTACTCAAAAGCTTCAATTTTGGTCTGTTTCAGTCACAGAAATGACTTTAAACACACTTATTTTAGTTGAAAAAGTCATAATGCACATCCAACAGTCATTTAGAGTCGAAAGATTAAATGTTAAAATTTCATCATTATAGACCATTTTGGGAACGTTCGACATGTCCGGAGTCATCGTTTTTCATCCGAAAATCGATTTTTTGGACTGTACCAAAAATGATTCAAAATGTCAATTGGATCGTGCCTCATGTTGAATAACCACTTTTTAAACCCTCACAGTGACCAAAATGGCCATTTTTACAGAGTTTTGCTTACTCAAAAGCTTCAATTTTGACCCGTTTCAGTCACAGAAAAGACTTTAAACACACTTATTTTAGTTGAAAAAGTCATAATTCACATCCAACAGTCATTTAGAGTCAAAAGATTAAATGTTAAAATTTCATCATTATAGACCATTTTGGGAACGTTCGACATGTCCTCGAGTCATCGTTTTTCATCCGAAAATCGATTTTTTGGACTGTACAAAAAATGATTCAAAATGTCAATTGGATCGTGCCTCATGTTGAATAACCACTTTTTAAACCCTCACAGTGACCAAAATGGCCATTTTTACAGAGTTTTGCTTACTCAAAAGCTTCAATTTTGACCCGTTTCAGTCACAGAAATGACTTTAAACACACTTATTTTAGTTGAAAAAGTCATAATTCACATCCAACAGTCATTTAGAGTCAAAAGATTAAATGTTAAAATTTCATCATTATAGACCATTTTGGGAACGTTCGACATGTCCGGAGTCATCGTTTTTCATCCGAAAATTGATTTTTTGGACTGTACCAAAAATGATTCAAAATGTCAATTGGATCATGCCTCATGTTGAATAACCACTTTTTAAACCCTCACAGTGACCAAAATGGCCATTTTTACAGAGTTTTGCTTACTCAAAAACTTCAATTTTGACCCGTTTCAGTCACAGAAATGACTTTAAACACACTTATTTTAGTTGAAAAAGTCATAATTCACATCCAACAGTCATTTAGAGTCAAAAGATTAAATGTTAAAATTTCATCATTATAGACCATTTTGGGAACGTTCGACATGTCCGGAGTCATCGTTTTTCATCCGAAAATCGATTTTTTGGACTGTACCAAAAATGATTCAAAATGTCAATTGGATCGTGCCTCATGTTGAATAACCACTTTTTAAACCCTCACAGTGACCAAAATGGCCATTTTTACAGAGTTTTGCTTACTCAAAAGCTTCAATTTTGACCCGTTTCAGTCATAGAAATGACTTTAAACACACTTATTTTAGTTGAAAAAGTCATAATTCACATCCAAGAGTCATTTAGAGTCAAAAGATTAAATGTTAAAATTTCATCATTATAGACCATTTTGGGAACGTTCGACATGTCCGGAGTCATCGTTTTTCATCCGAAAATTGATTTTTTGGACTGTACCAAAAATGATTCAAAATGTCAATTGGATCATGCCTCATGTTGAATAACCACTTTTTAAACCCTCACAGTGACCAAAATGGCCATTTTTACAGAGTTTTGCTTACTCAAAAACTTCAATTTTGACCCGTTTCAGTCACAGAAATGACTTTAAACACACTTATTTTAGTTGAAAAAGTCATAATTCACATCCAACAGTCATTTAGAGTCAAAAGATTAAATGTTAAAATTTCATCATTATAGACCATTTTGGGAACGTTCGACATGTCCGGAGTCATAGTTTTCATCCGAAAATCGATTTTTTGGACTGTACCAAAAATGATTCAAAATGTCAATTGGATCATGCCTCATGTTGAATAACCACTTTTTAAACCCTCACAGTGACCAAAATTGCCATTTTTACAGAGTTTTGCTTACTCAAAAGCTTCAATTTTGACCCGTTTCAGGCACAGAAATGACTTTAAACACACTTATTTTAGTTGAAAAAGTCATAATTCACATCCAACAGTCATTTAGAGTCGAAAGATTAAATGTTAAAATTTCATCATTATAGACCATTTTGGGAACGTTCGACATGTCCGGAGTCATCGTTTTTCATCCGAAAATCGATTTTTTGGACTGTACCAAAAATGATTCAAAATGTCAATTGGATCATGCCTCATGTTGAATAACCACTTTTTAAACCCTCACAGTGACCAAAATTGCCATTTTTACAGAGTTTTGCTTACTCAAAAGCTTCAATTTTGACCCGTTTCAGGCACAGAAATGACTTTAAACACACTTATTTTAGTTGAAAAAGTCATAATTCACATCCAACAGTCATTTAGAGTCGAAAGATTAAATGTTAAAATTTCATCATTATAGACCATTTTGGGAACGTTCGACATGTCCGGAGTCATCGTTTTTCATCCGAAAATCGATTTTTTGGACTGTACCAAAAATGATTCAAAATGTCAATTGGATCGTGCCTCATGTTGAATAACCACTTTTTAAACCCTCACAGTGACCAAAATGGCCATTTTTACAGAGTTTTGCTCACTCAAAAGCTTCAATTTTGACCCGTTTCAGTCACAGAAAAGACTTTAAACACACTTATTTTAGTTGAAAAAGTCATAATTCACATCCAACAGTCATTTAGAGTAAAAAGATTAAATGTTAAAATTTCATCATTATAGACCATTTTGGGAACGTTCGACATGTCCGGAGTCATAGTTTTCATCCGAAAATCGATTTTTTGGACTGTACCAAAAATGATTCAAAATGTCAATTGGATCATGCCTCATGTTGAATAACCACTTTTTAAACCCTCACAGTGACCAAAATTGCCATTTTTACAGAGTTTTGCTTACTCAAAAGCTTCAATTTTGACCCGTTTCAGGCACAGAAATGACTTTAAACACACTTATTTTAGT
Source organism: Lissotriton vulgaris (assembly GCF_964263255.1). Lineage (NCBI taxonomy): Eukaryota > Metazoa > Chordata > Amphibia > Caudata > Salamandridae > Lissotriton > Lissotriton vulgaris. Next base: position 54,539 of record NW_028251419.1, read on the forward strand.
TGAAAAAGTCATAATTCACATCCAACAGTCATTTAGAGTCAAAAGATTAAATGTTAAAATTTCATCATTATAGACCATTTTGGGAACGTTCGACATGTCCGGAGTCATCGTTTTTCATCCGAAAATCGATTTTTTGGACTGTACCAAAAATGATTCAAAATGTCAATTGGATCGTGCCTCATGTTGAATAACCACTTTTTAAACCCTCACAGTGACCAAAATGGCCATTTTTACAGAGTTTTGCTTACTCAAAAGCTTCAATTTTGACCCGTTTCAGTCATAGAAATGACTTTAAACACACTTATTTTAGTTGAAAAAGTCATAATTCACATCCAACAGTCATTTAGAGTCAAAAGATTAAATGTTAAAATTTCATAATTATAGACCATTTTGGGAACGTTCGACATGTCCGGAGTCATCGTTTTTCATCCGAAAATCGATTTTTTGGACTGTACCAAAAATGATTCAAAATGTCAATTGGATCATGCCTCATGTTGAATAACCACTTTTTAAACCCTCACAGTGACCAAAATGGCCATTTTTACAGAGTTTTGCTTACTCAAAAACTTCAATTTTGACCCGTTTCAGTCACAGAAATGACTTTAAACACACTTATTTTATTTGAAAAAGTCATAATTCACATCCAACAGTCATTTAGAGTCAAAAGATTAAATGTTAAAATTTCATCATTATAGACCATTTTGGGAACGTTCGACATGTCCGGAGTCATAGTTTTCATCCGAAAATCGATTTTTTGGACTGTACCAAAAATGATTCAAAATGTCAATTGGATCATGCCTCATGTTGAATAACCACTTTTTAAACCCTCACAGTGACCAAAATTGCCATTTTTACAGAGTTTTACTTACTCAAAAGCTTCAATTTTGACCCGTTTCAGGCACAGAAATGACTTTAAACACACTTATTTTAGTTGAAAAAGTCATAATTCACATCCAACAGTCATTTAGAGTCAAAAGATTAAATGTTAAAATTTCATCATTATAGACCATTTTGGGAACGTTCGACATGTCCGGAGTCATCGTTTTTCATCCGAAAATTGATTTTTTGGACTGTACCAAAAATGATTCAAAATGTCAATTGGATCATGCCTCATGTTGAATAACCACTTTTTAAACCCTCACAGTGACCAAAATTGCCATTTTTACAGAGTTTTGCTTACTCAAAAGCTTCAATTTTGACCCGTTTCAGGCACAGAAATGACTTTAAACACACTTATTTTAGTTGAAAAAGTCATAATTCACATCCAACAGTCATTTAGAGTCAAAAGATTAAATGTTAAAATTTCATCATTATAGACCATTTTGGAAACGTTCGACATGTCCGGAGTCATCGTTTTTCATCCGAAAATCGATTTTTTGGACTGTACCAAAAATGATTCAAAATGTCAATTGGATCATGCCTCATGTTGAATAACCACTTTTTAAACCCTCACAGTGACCAAAATTGCCATTTTTACAGAGTTTTGCTTACTCAAAAGCTTCAATTTTGACCCGTATCAGTCATAGAAATGACTTTAAACACACTTATTTTAGTTGAAAAAGTCATAATTCACATCCAACAGTCATTTAGAGTCAAAAGATTAAATGTTAAAATGTCATCATTATAGACCATTTTGGGAACGTTCGACATGTCCGGAGTCATCGTTTTTCATCCGAAAATCGATTTTTTGGACTGTACCAAAAATGATTCAAAATGTCAATTGGATCATGCCTCATGTTGAATAACCACTTTTTAAACCCTCACAGTGACCAAAATGGCCATTTTTACAGAGTTTTGCTTACTCAAAAACTTCAATTTTGACCCGTTTCAGTCACAGAAATGACTTTAAACACACTTATTTTAGTTGAAAAAGTCATAATTCACATCCAACAGTCATTTAGAGTCAAAAGATTAAATGTTAAAATTTCATCATTATAGACCATTTTGGGAACGTTCGACATGTCCGGAGTCATAGTTTTCATCCGAAAATCGATTTTTTGGACTGTACCAAAAATGATTCAAAATGTCAATTGGATCATGCCTCATGTTGAATAACCACTTTTTAAACCCTCACAGTGACCAAAATTGCCATTTTTACAGAGTTTTGCTTACTCAAAAGCTTCAATTTTGACCCGTTTCAGGCACAGAAATGACTTTAAACACACTTATTTTAGTTGAAAAAGTCATAATTCACATCCAACAGTCATTTAGAGTCAAAAGATTAAATGTTAAAATTTCATCATTATAGACCATTTTGGGAACGTTCGACATGTCCGGAGTCATTTTCATCCGAAAATCGATTTTTTGGACTGTACCAAAAATGATTCAAAATGTCAATTGGATCATGCCTCATGTTGAATAACCACTTTTTAAACCCTCACAGTGACCAAAATTGCCATTTTTACAGAGTTTGCTTACTCAAAAGCTTCAATTTTGACCCGTTTCAGGCACAGAAATGACTTTAAACACACTTATTTTAGTTGAAAAAGTCATAATTCACATCCAACAGTCATTTAGAGTCAAAAGATTAAATGTTAAAATTTCATCATTATAGACCATTTTGGAAACGTTCGACATGTCCGGAGTCATCGTTTTTCATCCGAAAATCGATTTTTTGGACTGTACCAAAAATGATTCAAAATGTCAATTGGATCATGCCTCATGTTGAATAACCACTTTTTAAACCCTCACAGTGACCAAAATGGCCATTTTTACAGAGTTTTGCTTACTCAAAAGCTTCAATTTTGACCCGTTTCAGTCACAGAAATGACTTTAAATACACTTATTTTAGTTGAAAAAGTCATAATTCACATCCAACAGTCATTTAGAGTCAAAAGATTAAATGTTAAAATTTCATCATTATAGACCATTTTGGAAACGTTCGACATGTCCGGAGTCATCGTTTTTCATCCGAAAATCGATTTTTTTGGACTGTACCAAAAATAATTCAAAATGTCAATTGGATCATGCCTCATGTTGAATAACCACTTTTTAAACCCTCACAGTGACCAAATTGCCATTTTTACAGAGTTTTGCTTACTCAAAAGCTTAAATTTTGACCTGTTTCAGTCACAGAAATGACTTTAAACACACTTATTTTAGTTGAAAAAGTCATAATTCACATCCAACAGTCATTTAGAGTCAAAAGATTAATGTTAAAATTTCATCATTATAGACCATTTTGGAACGTTCGACATGTCCGGAGTCATCGTTTTTCATCCGAAAATCGATTTTTTTGGACTGTACCAAAAATGATTCAAAATGTCAATTGGATCGTGCCTCATGTTGAATAACCACTTTTTAAACCCTCACAGTGACCAAAATGGCCATTTTTACAGAGTTTTGCTTACTCAAAAGCTTCAATTTTGACCCGTTTTAGTCACAGAAATGACTTTAAACACACTTATTTTAGTTGAAAAAGTCATAATTCACATCCAACAGTCATTTTTTTATGTTAAAGTCAAAAGATTAAATGTTAAAATTTCATCATTATAGACCATTTTGGGAACGTTCGACCATGTCCTCGAGTCATTGTTTTTCATCCGAAAATCGATTTTTAGGACTGTACCAAAAATGATTCAAAATGTCAATTGGATCGTGCCTCATGTTGAATAACCACTTTTTAAACCCTCACAGTGACCAAAATGGCCATTTTTACAGAGTTTTGCTTACTCAAAAGCTTCAATTTTGACCCGTTTCAGTCACAGAAATGACTTTAAACACACTTATTTTAGTTGAAAAAGTCATAATTCACATCCAACAGTCATTTAGAGTCAAAAGAATTAATGTTAAAATTTCATCATTATAGACCATTTTGGGAACGTTCGACATGTCCGGAGTCATCGTTTTTCATCCGAAAATCGATTTTTTGGACTGTACCAAAAATGATTCAAAATGTCAATTGGATCATGCCTCATGTTGAATAACCACTTTTAAACCCTCACAGTGACCAAAATTGCCATTTTTACAGAGTTTTGCTTACTCAAAAGCTTCAATTTTGACCCGTTTCAGGCACAGAAATGACTTTAAACACACTTATTTTAGTTGAAAAAGTCATAATTCACATCCAACAGTCATTTAGAGTCAAAAGATTAAATGTTAAAATTTCATCATTATAGACCATTTTGGGAACGTTCGACATGTCCGGAGTGATCGTTTTTCATCCGAAAATTTATTTTTGGACTGTACCAAAAATGATTCAAAATGTCAATTGGATCATGCCTCATGTTGAATAACCACTTTTTAAACCCTCACAGTGACCAAAATTGCCATTTTTACAGAGTTTTGCTTACTCAAAAGCTTCAATTTTGACCTGTTTCAGTCACAGAAATGACTTTAAACACACTTATTTTAGTTGAAAAGTCATAATTCACATCCAACAGTCATTTAGAGTCAAAAGATTAAATGTTAAAATTTCATCATTATAGACCATTTTGGGAACGTTCGACATGTCCGGAGTCATCGTTTTTCATCCGAAAATTGATTTTTTGGACTGTACCAAAAATGATTCAAAATGTCAATTGGATCGTGCCTCATGTTGAATAACCACTTTTTAAACCCTCACAGTGACCAAAATGGCCATTTTTACAGAGTTTTGCTTACTCAAAAGCTTTAATTTTGACCCGTTTCAGTCACAGAAATGACTTTAAATACACTTATTTTAGTTGAAAAAGTCATAATTCACATCCAACAGTCATTTAGAGTCAAAAGATTAAATGTTAAAATTTCATCATTATAGACCATTTTGGAAACGTTCGACATGTCCGGAGTCATCGTTTTTCATCCGAAAATCGATTTTTTTGGACTGTACCAAAAATGATTCAAAATGTCAATTGGATCATGCCTCATGTTGAATAACCACTTTTTAAACCCTCACAGTGACCAAAATTGCCATTTTTACAGAGTTTTGCTTACTCAAAAGCTTCAATTTTGGTCTGTTTCAGTCACAGAAATGACTTTAAACACACTTATTTTAGTTGAAAAAGTCATAATGCACATCCAACAGTCATTTAGAGTCGAAAGATTAAATGTTAAAATTTCATCATTATAGACCATTTTGGGAACGTTCGACATGTCCGGAGTCATCGTTTTTCATCCGAAAATCGATTTTTTGGACTGTACCAAAAATGATTCAAAATGTCAATTGGATCGTGCCTCATGTTGAATAACCACTTTTTAAACCCTCACAGTGACCAAAATGGCCATTTTTACAGAGTTTTGCTTACTCAAAAGCTTCAATTTTGACCCGTTTCAGTCACAGAAAAGACTTTAAACACACTTATTTTAGTTGAAAAAGTCATAATTCACATCCAACAGTCATTTAGAGTCAAAAGATTAAATGTTAAAATTTCATCATTATAGACCATTTTGGGAACGTTCGACATGTCCTCGAGTCATCGTTTTTCATCCGAAAATCGATTTTTTGGACTGTACAAAAAATGATTCAAAATGTCAATTGGATCGTGCCTCATGTTGAATAACCACTTTTTAAACCCTCACAGTGACCAAAATGGCCATTTTTACAGAGTTTTGCTTACTCAAAAGCTTCAATTTTGACCCGTTTCAGTCACAGAAATGACTTTAAACACACTTATTTTAGTTGAAAAAGTCATAATTCACATCCAACAGTCATTTAGAGTCAAAAGATTAAATGTTAAAATTTCATCATTATAGACCATTTTGGGAACGTTCGACATGTCCGGAGTCATCGTTTTTCATCCGAAAATTGATTTTTTGGACTGTACCAAAAATGATTCAAAATGTCAATTGGATCATGCCTCATGTTGAATAACCACTTTTTAAACCCTCACAGTGACCAAAATGGCCATTTTTACAGAGTTTTGCTTACTCAAAAACTTCAATTTTGACCCGTTTCAGTCACAGAAATGACTTTAAACACACTTATTTTAGTTGAAAAAGTCATAATTCACATCCAACAGTCATTTAGAGTCAAAAGATTAAATGTTAAAATTTCATCATTATAGACCATTTTGGGAACGTTCGACATGTCCGGAGTCATCGTTTTTCATCCGAAAATCGATTTTTTGGACTGTACCAAAAATGATTCAAAATGTCAATTGGATCGTGCCTCATGTTGAATAACCCCTTTTTAAACCCTCACAGTGACCAAAATGGCCATTTTTACAGAGTTTTGCTTACTCAAAAGCTTCAATTTTGACCCGTTTTAGTCACAGAAATGACTTTAAACACACTTATTTTAGTTGAAAAAGTCATAATTCACATCCAACAGTCATTTAGAGTCAAAAGATTAAATGTTAAAATTTCATCATTATAGACCATTTTGGGAACGTTCGACATGTCCTCGAGTCATTGTTTTTCATCCGAAAATCGATTTTTTGGACTGTACCAAAAATGATTCAAAATGTCAATTGGATCGTGCCTCATGTTGAATAACCACTTTTTAAACCCTCACAGTGACCAAAATGGCCATTTTTACAGAGTTTTGCTTACTCAAAAGCTTCAATTTTGACCCGTTTCAGTCACAGAAATGACTTTAAACACACTTATTTTAGTTGAAAAAGTCATAATTCACATCCAACAGTCATTTAGAGTCAAAAGATTAAATGTTAAAATTTCATCATTATAGACCATTTTGGGAACGTTCGACATGTCCGGAGTCATCGTTTTTCATCCGAAAATCGATTTTTTGGACTGTACCAAAAATGATTCAAAATGTCAATTGGATCATGCCTCATGTTGAATAACCACTTTTTAAACCCTCACAGTGACCAAAATTGCCATTTTTACAGAGTTTTGCTTACTCAAAAGCTTCAATTTTGACCCGTTTCAGGCACAGAAATGACTTTAAACACACTTATTTTAGTTGAAAAAGTCATAATTCACATCCAACAGTCATTTAGAGTCAAAAGATTAAATGTTAAAATTTCATCATTATAGACCATTTTGGGAACGTTCGACATGTCCGGAGTGATCGTTTTTCATCCGAAAATTTATTTTTTGGACTGTACCAAAAATGATTCAAAATGTCAATTGGATCATGCCTCATGTTGAATAACCACTTTTTAAACCCTCACAGTGACCAAAATTGCCATTTTTACAGAGTTTTGCTTACTCAAAAGCTTCAATTTTGACCTGTTTCAGTCACAGAAATGACTTTAAACACACTTATTTTAGTTGAAAAAGTCATAATTCACATCCAACAGTCATTTAGAGTCAAAAGATTAAATGTTAAAATTTCATCATTATAGACCATTTTGGGAACGTTCGACATGTCCGGAGTCATCGTTTTTCATCCGAAAATCGATTTTTTGGACTGTACCAAAAATGATTCAAAATGTCAATTGGATCGTGCCTCATGTTGAATAACCACTTTTTAAACCCTCACAGTGACCAAAATGGCCATTTTTACAGAGTTTTGCTTACTCAAAAGCTTCAATTTTGACCCGTTTCAGTCACAGAAAAGACTTTAAACACACTTATTTTAGTTGAAAAAGTCATAATTCACATCCAACAGTCATTTAGAGTCAAAAGATTAAATGTTAAAATTTCATCATTATAGACCATTTTGGGAACGTTCGACATGTCCTCGAGTCATCGTTTTTCATCCGAAAATCGATTTTTTGGACTGTACAAAAAATGATTCAAAATGTCAATTGGATCGTGCCTCATGTTGAATAACCACTTTTTAAACCCTCACAGTGACCAAAATGGCCATTTTTACAGAGTTTTGCTTACTCAAAAGCTTCAATTTTGACCCGTTTCAGTCACAGAAATGACTTTAAACACACTTATTTTAGTTGAAAAAGTCATAATTCACATCCAACAGTCATTTAGAGTCAAAAGATTAAATGTTAAAATTTCATCATTATAGACCATTTTGGGAACGTTCGACATGTCCGGAGTCATCGTTTTTCATCCGAAAATTGATTTTTTGGACTGTACCAAAAATGATTCAAAATGTCAATTGGATCATGCCTCATGTTGAATAACCACTTTTTAAACCCTCACAGTGACCAAAATGGCCATTTTTACAGAGTTTTGCTTACTCAAAAACTTCAATTTTGACCCGTTTCAGTCACAGAAATGACTTTAAACACACTTATTTTAGTTGAAAAAGTCATAATTCACATCCAACAGTCATTTAGAGTCAAAAGATTAAATGTTAAAATTTCATCATTATAGACCATTTTGGGAACGTTCGACATGTCCGGAGTCATCGTTTTTCATCCGAAAATCGATTTTTTGGACTGTACCAAAAATGATTCAAAATGTCAATTGGATCGTGCCTCATGTTGAATAACCACTTTTTAAACCCTCACAGTGACCAAAATGGCCATTTTTACAGAGTTTTGCTTACTCAAAAGCTTCAATTTTGACCCGTTTCAGTCATAGAAATGACTTTAAACACACTTATTTTAGTTGAAAAAGTCATAATTCACATCCAACAGTCATTTAGAGTCAAAAGATTAAATGTTAAAATTTCATCATTATAGACCATTTTGGGAACGTTCGACATGTCCGGAGTCATCGTTTTTCATCCGAAAATTGATTTTTTGGACTGTACCAAAAATGATTCAAAATGTCAATTGGATCATGCCTCATGTTGAATAACCACTTTTTAAACCCTCACAGTGACCAAAATGGCCATTTTTACAGAGTTTTGCTTACTCAAAAACTTCAATTTTGACCCGTTTCAGTCACAGAAATGACTTTAAACACACTTATTTTAGTTGAAAAAGTCATAATTCACATCCAACAGTCATTTAGAGTCAAAAGATTAAATGTTAAAATTTCATCATTATAGACCATTTTGGGAACGTTCGACATGTCCGGAGTCATAGTTTTCATCCGAAAATCGATTTTTTGGACTGTACCAAAAATGATTCAAAATGTCAATTGGATCATGCCTCATGTTGAATAACCACTTTTTAAACCCTCACAGTGACCAAAATTGCCATTTTTACAGAGTTTTGCTTACTCAAAAGCTTCAATTTTGACCCGTTTCAGGCACAGAAATGACTTTAAACACACTTATTTTAGTTGAAAAAGTCATAATTCACATCCAACAGTCATTTAGAGTCGAAAGATTAAATGTTAAAATTTCATCATTATAGACCATTTTGGGAACGTTCGACATGTCCGGAGTCATCGTTTTTCATCCGAAAATCGATTTTTTGGACTGTACCAAAAATGATTCAAAATGTCAATTGGATCGTGCCTCATGTTGAATAACCACTTTTTAAACCCTCACAGTGACCAAAATGGCCATTTTTACAGAGTTTTGCTTACTCAAAAGCTTCAATTTTGACCCGTTTCAGTCACAGAAAAGACTTTAAACACACTTATTTTAGTTGAAAAAGTCATAATTCACATCCAACAGTCATTTAGAGTCAAAAGATTAAATGTTAAAATTTCATCATTATAGACCATTTTGGGAACGTTCGACATGTCCGGAGTCATAGTTTTCATCCGAAAATCGATTTTTTGGACTGTACCAAAAATGATTCAAAATGTCAATTGGATCATGCCTCATGTTGAATAACCACTTTTTAAACCCTCACAGTGACCAAAATTGCCATTTTTACAGAGTTTTGCTTACTCAAAAGCTTCAATTTTGACCCGTTTCAGGCACAGAAATGACTTTAAACACACTTATTTTAGTTGAAAAAGTCATAATTCACATCCAACAGTCATTTAGAGTCAAAAGATTAAATGTTAAAATTTCATCATTATAGACCATTTTGGGAACGTTCGACATGTCCGGAGTCATCGTTTTTCATCCGAAAATCGATTTTTTGGACTGTACCAAAAATGATTCAAAATGTCAATTGGATCATGCCTCATGTTGAATAACCACTTTTTAAACCCTCACAGTGACCAAAATTGCCATTTTTACAGAGTTTTGCTTACTCAAAAGCTTCAATTTTGACCCGTTTCAGGCACAGAAATGACTTTAAACACACTTATTTTAGTTGAAAAAGTCATAATTCACATCCAACAGTCATTTAGAGTCAAAAGATTAAATGTTAAAATTTCATCATTATAGACCATTTTGGAAACGTTCGACATGTCCGGAGTCATCGTTTTTCATCCGAAAATCGATTTTTTGGACTGTACCAAAAATGATTCAAAATGTCAATTGGATCATGCCTCATGTTGAATAACCACTTTTTAAACCCTCACAGTGACCAAAATGGCCATTTTTACAGAGTTTTGCTTACTCAAAAGCTTCAATTTTGACCCGTTTCAGTCACAGAAATGACTTTAAATACACTTATTTTAGTTGAAAAAGTCATAATTCACATCCAACAGTCATTTAGAGTCAAAAGATTAAATGTTAAAATTTCATCATTATAGACCATTTTGGAAACGTTCGACATGTCCGGAGTCATCGTTTTTCATCCGAAAATCGATTTTTTTGGACTGTACCAAAAATAATTCAAAATGTCAATTGGATCATGCCTCATGTTGAATAACCACTTTTTAAACCCTCACAGTGACCAAAATTGCCATTTTTACAGAGTTTTGCTTACTCAAAAGCTTCAATTTTGACCCGTTTTAGTCACAGAAATGACTTTAAACACACTTATTTTAGTTGAAAAAGTCATAATTCACATCCAACAGTCATTTAGAGTCAAAAGATTAAATGTTAAAATTTCATCATTATAGACCATTTTGGGAACGTTCGACATGTCCTCGAGTCATTGTTTTTCATCCGAAAATCGATTTTTTGGACTGTACCAAAAATGATTCAAAATGTCAATTGGATCGTGCCTCATGTTGAATAACCACTTTTTAAACCCTCACAGTGACCAAAATTGCCATTTTTACAGAGTTTTGCTTACTCAAAAGCTTCAATTTTGACCCGTATCAGTCATAGAAATGACTTTAAACACACTTATTTTAGTTGAAAAAGTCATAATTCACATCCAACAGTCATTTAGAGTCAAAAGATTAAATGTTAAAATTTCATCATTATAGACCATTTTGGGAACGTTCGACATGTCCGGAGTTATCGTTTTTCATCCGAAAATCGATTTTTTGGACTGTACCAAAAATGATTCAAAATGTCAATTGGATCATGCCTCATGTTGAATAACCACTTTTTAAACCCTCACAGTGACCAAAATGGCCATTTTTACAGAGTTTTGCTTACTCAAAAACTTCAATTTTGACCCGTTTCAGTCACAGAAATGACTTTAAACACACTTATTTTAGTTGAAAAAGTCATAATTCACATCCAACAGTCATTTAGAGTCAAAAGATTAAATGTTAAAATTTCATCATTATAGACCATTTTGGGAACGTTCGACATGTCCGGAGTCATAGTTTTCATCCGAAAATCGATTTTTTGGACTGTACCAAAAATGATTCAAAATGTCAATTGGATCATGCCTCATGTTGAATAACCACTTTTTAAACCCTCACAGTGACCAAAATTGCCATTTTTACAGAGTTTTGCTTACTCAAAAGCTTCAATTTTGACCGGTTTCAGGCACAGAAATGACTTTAAACACACTTATTTTAGTTGAAAAAGTCATAATTCACATCCAACAGTCATTTAGAGTCAAAAGATTAAATGTTAAAATTTCATCATTATAGACCATTTTGGGAACGTTCGACATGTCCGGAGTCATCGTTTTTCATCCGAAAATTGATTTTTTGGACTGTACCAAAAATGATTCAAAATGTCAATTGGATCATGCCTCATGTTGAATAACCACTTTTTAAACCCTCACAGTGACCAAAATTGCCATTTTTACAGAGTTTTGCTTACTCAAAAGCTTCAATTTTGACCCGTTTCAGGCACAGAAATGACTTTAAACACACTTATTTTAGTTGAAAAAGTCATAATTCACATCCAACAGTCATTTAGAGTCAAAAGATTAAATGTTAAAATTTCATCATTATAGACCATTTTGGAAACGTTCGACATGTCCTCGAGTCATTGTTTTTCATCCGAAAATCGATTTTTTGGACTGTACCAAAAATGATTCAAAATGTCAATTGGATCGTGCCTCATGTTGAATAACCACTTTTTAAACCCTCACAGTGACCAAAATTGCCATTTTTACAGAGTTTTGCTTACTCAAAAGCTTCAATTTTGACCCGTTTCAGTCACAGAAATGACTTTAAACACACTTATTTTAGTTGAAAAAGTCATAATTCACATCCAACAGTCATTTAGAGTCAAAAGATTAAATGTTAAAATTTCATCATTATAGACCATTTTGGGAACGTTCGACATGTCCGGAGTCATCGTTTTTCATCCGAAAATCGATTTTTTGGACTGTACCAAAAATGATTCAAAATGTCAATTGGATCATGCCTCATGTTGAATAACCACTTTTTAAACCCTCACAGTGACCAAAATTGCCATTTTTACAGAGTTTTGCTTACTCAAAAGCTTCAATTTTGACCCGTTTCAGGCACAGAAATGACTTTAAACACACTTATTTTAGTTGAAAAAGTCATAATTCACATCCAACAGTCATTTAGAGTCAAAAGATTAAATGTTAAAATTTCATCATTATAGACCATTTTGGGAACGTTCGACATGTCCGGAGTCATCGTTTTTCATCCGAAAATCGATTTTTTGGACTGTACCAAAAATGATTCAAAATGTCAATTGGATCATGCCTCATGTTGAATAACCACTTTTTAAACCCTCACAGTGACCAAAATTGCCATTTTTACAGAGTTTTGCTTACTCAAAAGCTTCAATTTTGACCTGTTTCAGTCACAGAAATGACTTTAAACACACTTATTTTAGTTGAAAAAGTCATAATTCACATCCAACAGTCATTTAGAGTCAAAAGATTAAATGTTAAAATTTCATCATTATAGACCATTTTGGGAACGTTCGACATGTCCGGAGTCATCGTTTTTCATCCGAAAATTGATTTTTTGGACTGTACCAAAAATGATTCAAAATGTCAATTGGATCATGCCTCATGTTGAATAACCACTTTTTAAACCCTCACAGTGACCAAAATGGCCATTTTTACAGAGTTTTGCTTACTCAAAAGCTTCAATTTTGACCCGTTTCAGTCACAGAAATGACTTTAAATACACTTATTTTAGTTGAAAAAGTCATAATTCACATCCAACAGTCATTTAGAGTCAAAAGATTAAATGTTAAAATTTCATCATTATAGACCATTTTGGAAACGTTCGACATGTCCGGAGTCATCGTTTTTCATCCGAAAATCGATTTTTTTGGACTGTACCAAAAATGATTCAAAATGTCAATTGGATCATGCCTCATGTTGAATAACCACTTTTTAAACCCTCACAGTGACCAAAATTGCCATTTTTACAGAGTTTTGCTTACTCAAAAGCTTCAATTTTGGTCTGTTTCAGTCACAGAAATTACTTTAAACACACTTATTTTAGTTGAAAAAGTCATAATTCACATCCAACAGTCATTTAGAGTCGAAAGATTAAATGTTAAAATTTCATCATTATAGACCATTTTGGGAACGTTCGACATGTCCGGAGTCATCGTTTTTCATCCGAAAATCGATTTTTTGGACTGTACCAAAAATGATTCAAAATGTCAATTGGATCGTGCCTCATGTTGAATAACCACTTTTTAAACCCTCACAGTGACCAAAATGGCCATTTTTACAGAGTTTTGCTTACTCAAAAGCTTCAATTTTGACCCGTTTCAGTCACAGAAAAGACTTTAAACACACTTATTTTAGTTGAAAAAGTCATAATTCACATCCAACAGTCATTTAGAGTCAAAAGATTAAATGTTAAAATTTCATCATTATAGACCATTTTGGGAACGTTCGACATGTCCTCGAGTCATCGTTTTTCATCCGAAAATCGATTTTTTGGACTGTACAAAAAATGATTCAAAATGTCAATTGGATCGTGCCTCATGTTGAATAACCACTTTTTAAACCCTCACAGTGACCAAAATGGCCATTTTTACAGAGTTTTGCTTACTCAAAAGCTTCAATTTTGACCCGTTTCAGTCACAGAAATGACTTTAAACACACTTATTTTAGTTGAAAAAGTCATAATTCACATCCAACAGTCATTTAGAGTCAAAAGATTAAATGTTAAAATTTCATCATTATAGACCATTTTGGGAACGTTCGACATGTCCGGAGTCATCGTTTTTCATCCGAAAATCGATTTTTTGGACTGTACCAAAAATGATTCAAAATGTCAATTGGATCGTGCCTCATGTTGAATAACCACTTTTTAAACCCTCACAGTGACCAAAATGGCCATTTTTACAGAGTTTTGCTTACTCAAAAGCTTCAATTTTGACCCGTTTCAGTCATAGAAATGACTTTAAACACACTTATTTTAGTTGAAAAAGTCATAATTCACATCCAACAGTCATTTAGAGTCAAAAGATTAAATGTTAAAATTTCATAATTATAGACCATTTTGGGAACGTTCGACATGTCCGGAGTCATCGTTTTTCATCCGAAAATCGATTTTTTGGACTGTACCAAAAATGATTCAAAATGTCAATTGGATCATGCCTCATGTTGAATAACCACTTTTTAAACCCTCACAGTGACCAAAATGGCCATTTTTACAGAGTTTTGCTTACTCAAAAACTTCAATTTTGACCCGTTTCAGTCACAGAAATGACTTTAAACACACTTATTTTATTTGAAAAAGTCATAATTCACATCCAACAGTCATTTAGAGTCAAAAGATTAAATGTTAAAATTTCATCATTATAGACCATTTTGGGAACGTTCGACATGTCCGGAGTCATAGTTTTCATCCGAAAATCGATTTTTTGGACTGTACCAAAAATGATTCAAAATGTCAATTGGATCATGCCTCATGTTGAATAACCACTTTTTAAACCCTCACAGTGACCAAAATTGCCATTTTTACAGAGTTTTGCTTACTCAAAAGCTTCAATTTTGACCCGTTTCAGGCACAGAAATGACTTTAAACACACTTATTTTAGTTGAAAAAGTCATAATTCACATCCAACAGTCATTTAGAGTCAAAAGATTAAATGTTAAAATTTCATCATTATAGACCATTTTGGGAACGTTCGACATGTCCGGAGTCATCGTTTTTCATCCGAAAATTGATTTTTTGGACTGTACCAAAAATGATTCAAAATGTCAATTGGATCATGCCTCATGTTGAATAACCACTTTTTAAACCCTCACAGTGACCAAAATTGCCATTTTTACAGAGTTTTGCTTACTCAAAAGCTTCAATTTTGACCCGTTTCAGGCACAGAAATGACTTTAAACACACTTATTTTAGTTGAAAAAGTCATAATTCACATCCAACAGTCATTTAGAGTCAAAAGATTAAATGTTAAAATTTCATCATTATAGACCATTTTGGAAACGTTCGACATGTCCGGAGTCATCGTTTTTCATCCGAAAATCGATTTTTTGGACTGTACCAAAAATGATTCAAAATGTCAATTGGATCATGCCTCATGTTGAATAACCACTTTTTAAACCCTCACAGTGACCAAAATTGCCATTTTTACAGAGTTTTGCTTACTCAAAAGCTTCAATTTTGACCCGTATCAGTCATAGAAATGACTTTAAACACACTTATTTTAGTTGAAAAAGTCATAATTCACATCCAACAGTCATTTAGAGTCAAAAGATTAAATGGTAAAATTTCATCATTATAGACCATTTTGGGAACGTTCGACATGTCCGGAGTCATCGTTTTTCATCCGAAAATCGATTTTTTGGACTGTACCAAAAATGATTCAAAATGTCAATTGGATCATGCCTCATGTTGAATAACCACTTTTTAAACCCTCACAGTGACCAAAATGGCCATTTTTACAGAGTTTTGCTTACTCAAAAACTTCAATTTTGACCCGTTTCAGTCACAGAAATGACTTTAAACACACTTATTTTAGTTGAAAAAGTCATAATTCACATCCAACAGTCATTTAGAGTCAAAAGATTAAATGTTAAAATTTCATCATTATAGACCATTTTGGGAACGTTCGACATGTCCGGAGTCATAGTTTTCATCCGAAAATCGATTTTTTGGACTGTACCAAAAATGATTCAAAATGTCAATTGGATCATGCCTCATGTTGAATAACCACTTTTTAAACCCTCACAGTGACCAAAATTGCCATTTTTACAGAGTTTTGCTTACTCAAAAGCTTCAATTTTGACCCGTTTCAGGCACAGAAATGACTTTAAACACACTTATTTTAGTTGAAAAAGTCATAATTCACATCCAACAGTCATTTAGAGTCAAAAGATTAAATGTTAAAATTTCATCATTATAGACCATTTTGGGAACGTTCGACATGTCCGGAGTCATCGTTTTTCATCCGAAAATCGATTTTTTGGACTGTACCAAAAATGATTCAAAATGTCAATTGGATCATGCCTCATGTTGAATAACCACTTTTTAAACCCTCACAGTGACCAAAATTGCCATTTTTACAGAGTTTTGCTTACTCAAAAGCTTCAATTTTGACCCGTTTCAGGCACAGAAATGACTTTAAACACACTTATTTTAGTTGAAAAAGTCATAATTCACATCCAACAGTCATTTAGAGTCAAAAGATTAAATGTTAAAATTTCATCATTATAGACCATTTTGGAAACGTTCGACATGTCCGGAGTCATCGTTTTTCATCCGAAAATCGATTTTTTGGACTGTACCAAAAATGATTCAAAATGTCAATTGGATCATGCCTCATGTTGAATAACCACTTTTTAAACCCTCACAGTGACCAAAATGGCCATTTTTACAGAGTTTTGCTTACTCAAAAGCTTCAATTTTGACCCGTTTCAGTCACAGAAATGACTTTAAATACACTTATTTTAGTTGAAAAAGTCATAATTCACATCCAACAGTCATTTAGAGTCAAAAGATTAAATGTTAAAATTTCATCATTATAGACCATTTTGGAAACGTTCGACATGTCCGGAGTCATCGTTTTTCATCCGAAAATCGATTTTTTTGGACTGTACCAAAAATAATTCAAAATGTCAATTGGATCATGCCTCATGTTGAATAACCACTTTTTAAACCCTCACAGTGACCAAAATTGCCATTTTTACAGAGTTTTGCTTACTCAAAAGCTTAAATTTTGACCTGTTTCAGTCACAGAAATGACTTTAAACACACTTATTTTAGTTGAAAAAGTCATAATTCACATCCAACAGTCATTTAGAGTCAAAAGATTAAATGTTAAAATTTCATCATTATAGACCATTTTGGGAACGTTCGACATGTCCGGAGTCATCGTTTTTCATCCGAAAATCGATTTTTTGGACTGTACCAAAAATGATTCAAAATGTCAATTGGATCGTGCCTCATGTTGAATAACCACTTTTTAAACCCTCACAGTGACCAAAATGGCCATTTTTACAGAGTTTTGCTTACTCAAAAGCTTCAATTTTGACCCGTTTTAGTCACAGAAATGACTTTAAACACACTTATTTTAGTTGAAAAAGTCATAATTCACATCCAACAGTCATTTAGAGTCAAAAGATTAAATGTTAAAATTTCATCATTATAGACCATTTTGGGAACGTTCGACATGTCCTCGAGTCATTGTTTTTCATCCGAAAATCGATTTTTTGGACTGTACCAAAAATGATTCAAAATGTCAATTGGATCGTGCCTCATGTTGAATAACCACTTTTTAAACCCTCACAGTGACCAAAATGGCCATTTTTACAGAGTTTTGCTTACTCAAAAGCTTCAATTTTGACCCGTTTCAGTCACAGAAATGACTTTAAACACACTTATTTTAGTTGAAAAAGTCATAATTCACATCCAACAGTCATTTAGAGTCAAAAGATTAAATGTTAAAATTTCATCATTATAGACCATTTTGGGAACGTTCGACATGTCCGGAGTCATCGTTTTTCATCCGAAAATCGATTTTTTGGACTGTACCAAAAATGATTCAAAATGTCAATTGGATCATGCCTCATGTTGAATAACCACTTTTTAAACCCTCACAGTGACCAAAATTGCCATTTTTACAGAGTTTTGCTTACTCAAAAGCTTCAATTTTGACCCGTTTCAGGCACAGAAATGACTTTAAACACACTTATTTTAGTTGAAAAAGTCATAATTCACATCCAACAGTCATTTAGAGTCAAAAGATTAAATGTTAAAATTTCATCATTATAGACCATTTTGGGAACGTTCGACATGTCCGGAGTGATCGTTTTTCATCCGAAAATTTATTTTTTGGACTGTACCAAAAATGATTCAAAATGTCAATTGGATCATGCCTCATGTTGAATAACCACTTTTTAAACCCTCACAGTGACCAAAATTGCCATTTTTACAGAGTTTTGCTTACTCAAAAGCTTCAATTTTGACCTGTTTCAGTCACAGAAATGACTTTAAACACACTTATTTTAGTTGAAAAAGTCATAATTCACATCCAACAGTCATTTAGAGTCAAAAGATTAAATGTTAAAATTTCATCATTATAGACCATTTTGGGAACGTTCGACATGTCCGGAGTCATCGTTTTTCATCCGAAAATTGATTTTTTGGACTGTACCAAAAATGATTCAAAATGTCAATTGGATCGTGCCTCATGTTGAATAACCACTTTTTAAACCCTCACAGTGACCAAAATGGCCATTTTTACAGAGTTTTGCTTACTCAAAAGCTTTAATTTTGACCCGTTTCAGTCACAGAAATGACTTTAAATACACTTATTTTAGTTGAAAAAGTCATAATTCACATCCAACAGTCATTTAGAGTCAAAAGATTAAATGTTAAAATTTCATCATTATAGACCATTTTGGAAACGTTCGACATGTCCGGAGTCATCGTTTTTCATCCGAAAATCGATTTTTTTGGACTGTACCAAAAATGATTCAAAATGTCAATTGGATCATGCCTCATGTTGAATAACCACTTTTTAAACCCTCACAGTGACCAAAATTGCCATTTTTACAGAGTTTTGCTTACTCAAAAGCTTCAATTTTGGTCTGTTTCAGTCACAGAAATGACTTTAAACACACTTATTTTAGTTGAAAAAGTCATAATGCACATCCAACAGTCATTTAGAGTCGAAAGATTAAATGTTAAAATTTCATCATTATAGACCATTTTGGGAACGTTCGACATGTCCGGAGTCATCGTTTTTCATCCGAAAATCGATTTTTTGGACTGTACCAAAAATGATTCAAAATGTCAATTGGATCGTGCCTCATGTTGAATAACCACTTTTTAAACCCTCACAGTGACCAAAATGGCCATTTTTACAGAGTTTTGCTTACTCAAAAGCTTCAATTTTGACCCGTTTCAGTCACAGAAAAGACTTTAAACACACTTATTTTAGTTGAAAAAGTCATAATTCACATCCAACAGTCATTTAGAGTCAAAAGATTAAATGTTAAAATTTCATCATTATAGACCATTTTGGGAACGTTCGACATGTCCTCGAGTCATCGTTTTTCATCCGAAAATCGATTTTTTGGACTGTACAAAAAATGATTCAAAATGTCAATTGGATCGTGCCTCATTTTGAATAACCACTTTTTAAACCCTCACAGTGACCAAAATGGCCATTTTTACAGAGTTTTGCTTACTCAAAAGCTTCAATTTTGACCCGTTTCAGTCACAGAAATGACTTTAAACACACTTATTTTAGTTGAAAAAGTCATTATTCACATCCAACAGTCATTTAGAGTCAAAAGATTAAATGTTAAAATTTCATCATTATAGACCATTTTGGGAACGTTCGACATGTCCGGAGTCATCGTTTTTCATCCGAAAATTGATTTTTTGGACTGTACCAAAAATGATTCAAAATGTCAATTGGATCATGCCTCATGTTGAATAACCACTTTTTAAACCCTCACAGTGACCAAAATGGCCATTTTTACAGAGTTTTGCTTACTCAAAAACTTCAATTTTGACCCGTTTCAGTCACAGAAATGACTTTAAACACACTTATTTTAGTTGAAAAAGTCATAATTCACATCCAACAGTCATTTAGAGTCAAAAGATTAAATGTTAAAATTTCATCATTATAGACCATTTTGGGAACGTTCGACATGTCCGGAGTCATCGTTTTTCATCCGAAAATCGATTTTTTGGACTGTACCAAAAATGATTCAAAATGTCAATTGGATCGTGCCTCATGTTGAATAACCACTTTTTAAACCCTCACAGTGACCAAAATGGCCATTTTTACAGAGTTTTGCTTACTCAAAAGCTTCAATTTTGACCCGTTTCAGTCATAGAAATGACTTTAAACACACTTATTTTAGTTGAAAAAGTCATAATTCACATCCAACAGTCATTTAGAGTCAAAAGATTAAATGTTAAAATTTCATCATTATAGACCATTTTGGGAACGTTCGACATGTCCGGAGTCATCGTTTTTCATCCGAAAATTGATTTTTTGGACTGTACCAAAAATGATTCAAAATGTCAATTGGATCATGCCTCATGTTGAATAACCACTTTTTAAACCCTCACAGTGACCAAAATGGCCATTTTTACAGAGTTTTGCTTACTCAAAAACTTCAATTTTGACCCGTTTCAGTCACAGAAATGACTTTAAACACACTTATTTTAGTTGAAAAAGTCATAATTCACATCCAACAGTCATTTAGAGTCAAAAGATTAAATGTTAAAATTTCATCATTATAGACCATTTTGGGAACGTTCGACATGTCCGGAGTCATAGTTTTCATCCGAAAATCGATTTTTTGGACTGTACCAAAAATGATTCAAAATGTCAATTGGATCATGCCTCATGTTGAATAACCACTTTTTAAACCCTCACAGTGACCAAAATTGCCATTTTTACAGAGTTTTGCTTACTCAAAAGCTTCAATTTTGACCCGTTTCAGGCACAGAAATGACTTTAAACACACTTATTTTAGTTGAAAAAGTCATAATTCACATCCAACAGTCATTTAGAGTCAAAAGATTAAATGTTAAAATTTCATCATTATAGACCATTTTGGGAACGTTCGACATGTCCGGAGTCATCGTTTTTCATCCGAAAATCGATTTTTTGGACTGTACCAAAAATGATTCAAAATGTCAATTGGATCATGCCTCATGTTGAATAACCACTTTTTAAACCCTCACAGTGACCAAAATTGCCATTTTTACAGAGTTTTGCTTACTCAAAAGCTTCAATTTTGACCCGTTTCAGGCACAGAAATGACTTTAAACACACTTATTTTAGTTGAAAAAGTCATAATTCACATCCAACAGTCATTTAGAGTCAAAAGATTAAATGTTAAAATTTCATCATTATAGACCATTTTGGAAACGTTCGACATGTCCGGAGTCATCGTTTTTCATCCGAAAATCGATTTTTTTGGACTGTACCAAAAATGATTCAAAATGTCAATTGGATCATGCCTCATGTTGAATAACCACTTTTTAAACCCTCACAGTGACCAAAATTGCCATTTTTACAGAGTTTCGCTTACTCAAAAGCTTCAATTTTGGTCTGTTTCAGTCACAGAAATGACTTTAAACACACTTATTTTAGTTGAAAAAGTCATAATGCACATCCAACAGTCATTTAGAGTCGAAAGATTAAATGTTAAAATTTCATCATTATAGACCATTTTGGGAACGTTCGACATGTCCGGAGTCATCGTTTTTCATCCGAAAATCGATTTTTGGACTGTACCAAAAATGATTCAAAATGTCAATTGGATCGTGCCTCATGTTGAATAACCACTTTTTAAACCCTCACAGTGACCAAAATGGCCATTTTTACAGAGTTTTGCTTACTCAAAAGCTTCAATTTTGACCCGTTTCAGTCACAGAAAAGACTTTAAACACACTTATTTTAGTTGAAAAAGTCATAATTCACATCCAACAGTCATTTAGAGTCAAAAGATTAAATGTTAAAATTTCATCATTATAGACCATTTTGGGAACGTTCGACATGTCCTCGAGTCATCGTTTTTCATCCGAAAATCGATTTTTTGGACTGTACAAAAAATGATTCAAAATGTCAATTGGATCGTGCCTCATGTTGAATAACCACTTTTTAAACCCTCACAGTGACCAAAATGGCCATTTTTACAGAGTTTTGCTTACTCAAAAGCTTCAATTTTGACCCGTTTCAGTCACAGAAATGACTTTAAACACACTTATTTTAGTTGAAAAAGTCATAATTCACATCCAACAGTCATTTAGAGTCAAAAGATTAAATGTTAAAATTTCATCATTATAGACCATTTTGGGAACGTTCGACATGTCCGGAGTCATCGTTTTTCATCCGAAAATTGATTTTTTGGACTGTACCAAAAATGATTCAAAATGTCAATTGGATCATGCCTCATGTTGAATAACCACTTTTTAAACCCTCACAGTGACCAAAATGGCCATTTTTACAGAGTTTTGCTTACTCAAAAACTTCAATTTTGACCCGTTTCAGTCACAGAAATGACTTTAAACACACTTATTTTAGTTGAAAAAGTCATAATTCACATCCAACAGTCATTTAGAGTCAAAAGATTAAATGTTAAAATTTCATCATTATAGACCATTTTGGGAACGTTCGACATGTCCGGAGTCATCGTTTTTCATCCGAAAATCGATTTTTTGGACTGTACCAAAAATGATTCAAAATGTCAATTGGATCGTGCCTCATGTTGAATAACCACTTTTTAAACCCTCACAGTGACCAAAATGGCCATTTTTACAGAGTTTTGCTTACTCAAAAGCTTCAATTTTGACCCGTTTCAGTCATAGAAATGACTTTAAACACACTTATTTAAGTTGAAAAAGTCATAATTCACATCCAACAGTCATTTAGAGTCAAAAGATTAAATGTTAAAATTTCATCATTATAGACCATTTTGGGAACGTTCGACATGTCCGGAGTCATCGTTTTTCATCCGAAAATTGATTTTTTGGACTGTACCAAAAATGATTCAAAATGTCAATTGGATCATGCCTCATGTTGAATAACCACTTTTTAAACCCTCACAGTGACCAAAATGGCCATTTTTACAGAGTTTTGCTTACTCAAAAACTTCAATTTTGACCCGTTTCAGTCACAGAAATGACTTTAAACACACTTATTTTAGTTGAAAAAGTCATAATTCACATCCAACAGTCATTTAGAGTCAAAAGATTAAATGTTAAAATTTCATCATTATAGACCATTTTGGGAACGTTCGACATGTCCGGAGTCATAGTTTTCATCCGAAAATCGATTTTTTGGACTGTACCAAAAATGATTCAAAATGTCAATTGGATCATGCCTCATGTTGAATAACCACTTTTTAAACCCTCACAGTGACCAAAATTGCCATTTTTACAGAGTTTTGCTTACTCAAAAGCTTCAATTTTGACCCGTTTCAGGCACAGAAATGACTTTAAACACACTTATTTTAGTTGAAAAAGTCATAATTCACATCCAACAGTCATTTAGAGTCGAAAGATTAAATGTTAAAATTTCATCATTATAGACCATTTTGGGAACGTTCGACATGTCCGGAGTCATCGTTTTTCATCCGAAAATCGATTTTTTGGACTGTACCAAAAATGATTCAAAATGTCAATTGGATCGTGCCTCATGTTGAATAACCACTTTTTAAACCCTCACAGTGACCAAAATGGCCATTTTTACAGAGTTTTGCTTACTCAAAAGCTTCAATTTTGACCCGTTTCAGTCACAGAAAAGACTTTAAACACACTTATTTTAGTTGAAAAAGTCATAATTCACATCCAACAGTCATTTAGAGTCAAAAGATTAAATGTTAAAATTTCATCATTATAGACCATTTTGGGAACGTTCGACATGTCCTCGAGTCATCGTTTTTCATCCGAAAATCGATTTTTTGGACTGTACAAAAAATGATTCAGAATGTCAATTGGATCGTGCCTCATGTTGAATAACCACTTTTTAAACCCTCACAGTGACCAAAATGGCCATTTTTACAGAGTTTTGCTTACTCAAAAGCTTCAATTTTGACCCGTTTCAGTCACAGAAATGACTTTAAACACACTTATTTTAGTTGAAAAAGTCATAATTCACATCCAACAGTCATTTAGAGTCAAAAGATTAAATGTTAAAATTTCATCATTATAGACCATTTTGGGAACGTTCGACATGTCCGGAGTCATCGTTTTTCATCCGAAAATCGATTTTTTGGACTGTACCAAAAATGATTCAAAATGTCAATTGGATCGTGCCTCATGTTGAATAACCACTTTTTAAACCCTCACAGTGACCAAAATGGCCATTTTTACAGAGTTTTGCTTACTCAAAAGCTTCAATTTTGACCCGTTTCAGTCATAGAAATGACTTTAAACACACTTATTTTAGTTGAAAAAGTCATAATTCACATCCAACAGTCATTTAGAGTCAAAAGATTAAATGTTAAAATTTCATCATTATAGACCATTTTGGGAACGTTCGACATGTCCGGAGTCATCGTTTTTCATCCGAAAATCGATTTTTTGGACTGTACCAAAAATGATTCAAAATGTCAATTGGATCATGCCTCATGTTGAATAACCACTTTTTAAACCCTCACAGTGACCAAAATGGCCATTTTTACAGAGTTTTGCTTACTCAAAAACTTCAATTTTGACCCGTTTCAGTCACAGAAATGACTTTAAACACACTTATTTTAGTTGAAAAAGTCATAATTCACATCCAACAGTCATTTAGAGTCAAAAGATTAAATGTTAAAATTTCATCATTATAGACCATTTTGGGAACGTTCGACATGTCCGGAGTCATAGTTTTCATCCGAAAATCGATTTTTTGGACTGTACCAAAAATGATTCAAAATGTCAATTGGATCATGCCTCATGTTGAATAACCACTTTTTAAACCCTCACAGTGACCAAAATTGCCATTTTTACAGAGTTTTGCTTACTCAAAAGCTTCAATTTTGACCCGTTTCAGGCACAGAAATGACTTTAAACACACTTATTTTAGTTGAAAAAGTCATAATTCACATCCAACAGTCATTTAGAGTCAAAAGATTAAATGTTAAAATTTCATCATTATAGACCATTTTGGGAACGTTCGACATGTCCGGAGTCATCGTTTTTCATCCGAAAATTGATTTTTTGGACTGTACCAAAAATGATTCAAAATGTCAATTGGATCATGCCTCATGTTGAATAACCACTTTTTAAACCCTCACAGTGACCAAAATTGCCATTTTTACAGAGTTTTGCTTACTCAAAAGCTTCAATTTTGACCCGTTTCAGGCACAGAAATGACTTTAAACACACTTATTTTAGTTGAAAAAGTCATAATTCACATCCAACAGTCATTTAGAGTCAAAAGATTAAATGTTAAAATTTCATCATTATAGACCATTTTGGGAACGTTCGACATGTCCGGAGTCATAGTTTTCATCCGAAAATCGATTTTTTGGACTGTACCAAAAATGATTCAAAATGTCAATTGGATCATGCCTCATGTTGAATAACCACTTTTTAAACCCTCACAGTGACCAAAATTGCCATTTTTACAGAGTTTTGCTTACTCAAAAGCTTCAATTTTGACCCGTTTCAGGCACAGAAATGACTTTAAACACACTTATTTTAGTTGAAAAAGTCATAATTCACATCCAACAGTCACTTAGAGTCAAAAGATTAAATGTTAAAATTTCATCATTATAGACCATTTTGGGAACGTTCGACATGTCCGGAGTCATCGTTTTTCATCCGAAAATTGATTTTTTGGACTGTACCAAAAATGATTCAAAATGTCAATTGGATCATGCCTCATGTTGAATAACCACTTTTTAAACCCTCACAGTGACCAAAATTGCCATTTTTACAGAGTTTTGCTTACTCAAAAGCTTCAATTTTGACCCGTTTCAGGCACAGAAATGACTTTAAACACACTTATTTTAGTTGAAAAAGTCATAATTCACATCCAACAGTCATTTAGAGTCAAAAGATTAAATGTTAAAATTTCATCATTATAGACCATTTTGGAAACGTTCGACATGTCCGGAGTCATCGTTTTTCATCCGAAAATCGATTTTTTGGACTGTACCAAAAATGATTCAAAATGTCAATTGGATCATGCCTCATGTTGAATAACCACTTTTTAAACCCTCACAGTGACCAAAATTGCCATTTTTACAGAGTTTTGCTTACTCAAAAGCTTAAATTTTGACCTGTTTCAGTCACAGAAATGACTTTAAACACACTTATTTTAGTTGAAAAAGTCATAATTCACATCCAACAGTCATTTAGAGTCAAAAGATTAAATGTTAAAATTTCATCATTATAGACCATTTTGGGAACGTTCGACATGTCCGGAGTCATCGTTTTTCATCCGAAAATCGATTTTTTGGACTGTACCAAAAATGATTCAAAATGTCAATTGGATCGTGCCTCATGTTGAATAACCACTTTTTAAACCCTCACAGTGACCAAAATGGCCATTTTTACAGAGTTTTGCTTACTCAAAAGCTTCAATTTTGACCCGTTTTAGTCACAGAAATGACTTTAAACACACTTATTTTAGTTGAAAAAGTCATAATTCACATCCAACAGTCATTTAGAGTCAAAAGATTAAATGTTAAAATTTCATCATTATAGACCATTTTGGGAACGTTCGACATGTCCTCGAGTCATTGTTTTTCATCCGAAAATCGATTTTTTGGACTGTACCAAAAATGATTCAAAATGTCAATTGGATCGTGCCTCATGTTGAATAACCACTTTTTAAACCCTCACAGTGACCAAAATGGCCATTTTTACAGAGTTTTGCTTACTCAAAAGCTTCAATTTTGACCCGTTTCAGTCACAGAAATGACTTTAAACACACTTATTTTAGTTGAAAAAGTCATAATTCACATCCAACAGTCATTTAGAGTCAAAAGATTAAATGTTAAAATTTCATCATTATAGACCATTTTGGGAACGTTCGACATGTCCGGAGTCATCGTTTTTCATCCGAAAATCGATTTTTTGGACTGTACCAAAAATGATTCAAAATGTCAATTGGATCATGCCTCATGTTGAATAACCACTTTTTAAACCCTCACAGTGACCAAAATTGCCATTTTTACAGAGTTTTGCTTACTCAAAAGCTTCAATTTTGACCCGTTTCAGGCACAGAAATGACTTTAAACACACTTATTTTAGTTGAAAAAGTCATAATTCACATCCAACAGTCATTTAGAGTCGAAAGATTAAATGTTAAAATTTCATCATTATAGACCATTTTGGGAACGTTCGACATGTCCGGAGTCATCGTTTTTCATCCGAAAATCGATTTTTTGGACTGTACCAAAAATGATTCAAAATGTCAATTGGATCGTGCCTCATGTTGAATAACCACTTTTTAAACCCTCACAGTGACCAAAATGGCCATTTTTACAGAGTTTTGCTTACTCAAAAGCTTCAATTTTGACCCGTTTCAGTCACAGAAAAGACTTTAAACACACTTATTTTAGTTGAAAAAGTCATAATTCACATCCAACAGTCATTTAGAGTCAAAAGATTAAATGTTAAAATTTCATCATTATAGACCATTTTGGGAACGTTCGACATGTCCGGAGTGATCGTTTTTCATCCGAAAATTTATTTTTTGGACTGTACCAAAAATGATTCAAAATGTCAATTGGATCATGCCTCATGTTGAATAACCACTTTTTAAACCCTCACAGTGACCAAAATTGCCATTTTTACAGAGTTTTGCTTACTCAAAAGCTTCAATTTTGACCTGTTTCAGTCACAGAAATGACTTTAAACACACTTATTTTAGTTGAAAAAGTCATAATTCACATCCAACAGTCATTTAGAGTCAAAAGATTAAATGTTAAAATTTCATCATTATAGACCATTTTGGGAACGTTCGACATGTCCGGAGTCATCGTTTTTCATCCGAAAATCGATTTTTTTGGACTGTACCAAAAATGATTCAAAATGTCAATTGGAACGTGCCTCATGTTGAATAACCACTTTTTAAACCCTCACAGTGACCAAAATGGCCATTTTTACAGAGTTTTGCTTACTCAAAAGCTTCAATTTTGACCCGTTTCAGTCACAGAAAAGACTTTAAACACACTTATTTTAGTTGAAAAAGTCATAATTCACATCCAACAGTCAATTTAGAGTCAAAAGATTAAATGTTAAAATTTCATCATTATAGACCATTTTGGGAACGTTCGACATGTCCTCGAGTCATCGTTTTTCATCCGAAAATCGATTTTTTGGACTGTACAAAAAATGATTCAAAATGTCAATTGGATCGTGCCTCATGTTGAATAACCACTTTTTAAACCCTCACAGTGACCAAAATGGCCATTTTTACAGAGTTTTGCTTACTCAAAAGCTTCAATTTTGACCCGTTTCAGTCACAGAAATGACTTTAAACACACTTATTTTAGTTGAAAAAGTCATAATTCACATCCAACAGTCATTTAGAGTCAAAAGATTAAATGTTAAAATTTCATCATTATAGACCATTTTGGGAACGTTCGACATGTCCGGAGTCATCGTTTTTCATCCGAAAATCGATTTTTTGGACTGTACCAAAAATGATTCAAAATGTCAATTGGATCGTGCCTCATGTTGAATAACCACTTTTTAAACCCTCACAGTGACCAAAATGGCCATTTTTACAGAGTTTTGCTTACTCAAAAGCTTCAATTTTGACCCGTTTCAGTCATAGAAATGACTTTAAACACACTTATTTTAGTTGAAAAAGTCATAATTCACATCCAACAGTCATTTAGAGTCAAAAGATTAAATGTTAAAATTTCATCATTATAGACCATTTTGGGAACGTTCGACATGTCCGGAGTCATCGTTTTTCATCCGAAAATCGATTTTTTGGACTGTACCAAAAATGATTCAAAATGTCAATTGGATCGTGCCTCATGTTGAATAACCACTTTTTAAACCCTCACAGTGACCAAAATGGCCATTTTTACAGAGTTTTGCTTACTCAAAAGCTTCAATTTTGACCCGTTTCAGTCATAGAAATGACTTTAAACACACTTATTTTAGTTGAAAAAGTCATAATTCACATCCAACAGTCATTTAGAGTCAAAAGATTAAATGTTAAAATTTCATCATTATAGACCATTTTGGGAACGTTCGACATGTCCGGAGTCATCGTTTTTCATCCGAAAATTGATTTTTTGGACTGTACCAAAAATGATTCAAAATGTCAATTGGATCATGCCTCATGTTGAATAACCACTTTTTAAACCCTCACAGTGACCAAAATGGCCATTTTTACAGAGTTTTGCTTACTCAAAAACTTCAATTTTGACCCGTTTCAGTCACAGAAATGACTTTAAACACACTTATTTTAGTTGAAAAAGTCATAATTCACATCCAACAGTCATTTAGAGTCAAAAGATTAAATGTTAAAATTTCATCATTATAGACCATTTTGGGAACGTTCGACATGTCCGGAGTCATAGTTTTCATCCGAAAATCGATTTTTTGGACTGTACCAAAAATGATTCAAAATGTCAATTGGATCATGCCTCATGTTGAATAACCACTTTTTAAACCCTCACAGTGACCAAAATTGCCATTTTTACAGAGTTTTGCTTACTCAAAAGCTTCAATTTTGACCCGTTTCAGGCACAGAAATGACTTTAAACACACTTATTTTAGTTGAAAAAGTCATAATTCACATCCAACAGTCATTTAGAGTCGAAAGATTAAATGTTAAAATTTCATCATTATAGACCATTTTGGGAACGTTCGACATGTCCGGAGTCATCGTTTTTCATCCGAAAATCGATTTTTTGGACTGTACCAAAAATGATTCAAAATGTCAATTGGATCGTGCCTCATGTTGAATAACCACTTTTTAAACCCTCACAGTGACCAAAATGGCCATTTTTACAGAGTTTTGCTCACTCAAAAGCTTCAATTTTGACCCGTTTCAGTCACAGAAAAGACTTTAAACACACTTATTTTAGTTGAAAAAGTCATAATTCACATCCAACAGTCATTTAGAGTCAAAAGATTAAATGTTAAAATTTCATCATTATAGACCATTTTGGGAACGTTCGACATGTCCGGAGTCATAGTTTTCATCCGAAAATCGATTTTTTGGACTGTACCAAAAATGATTCAAAATGTCAATTGGATCATGCCTCATGTTGAATAACCACTTTTTAAACCCTCACAGTGACCAAAATTGCCATTTTTACAGAGTTTTGCTTACTCAAAAGCTTCAATTTTGACCCGTTTCAGGCACAGAAATGACTTTAAACACACTTATTTTAGTTGAAAAAGTCATAATTCACATCCAACAGTCATTTAGAGTCAAAAGATTAAATGTTAAAATTTCATCATTATAGACCATTTTGGGAACGTTCGACATGTCCGGAGTCATCGTTTTTCATCCGAAAATCGATTTTTTGGACTGTACCAAAAATGATTCAAAATGTCAATTGGATCGTGCCTCATGTTGAATAACCACTTTTTAAACCCTCACAGTGACCAAAATGGCCATTTTTACAGAGTTTTGCTTACTCAAAAGCTTCAATTTTGACCCGTTTCAGTCATAGAAATGACTTTAAACACACTTATTTTAGTTGAAAAAGTCATAATTCACATCCAACAGTCATTTAGAGTCAAAAGATTAAATGTTAAAATTTCATCATTATAGACCATTTTGGGAACGTTCGACATGTCCGGAGTCATCGTTTTTCATCCGAAAATCGATTTTTTGGACTGTACCAAAAATGATTCAAAATGTCAATTGGATCGTGCCTCATGTTGAATAACCACTTTTTAAACCCTCACAGTGACCAAAATGGCCATTTTTACAGAGTTTTGCTTACTCAAAAGCTTCAATTTTGACCCGTTTTAGTCACAGAAATGACTTTAAACACACTTATTTTAGTTGAAAAAGTCATAATTCACATCCAACAGTCATTTAGAGTCAAAAGATTAAATGTTAAAATTTCATCATTATAGACCATTTTGGGAACGTTCGACATGTCCTCGAGTCATTGTTTTTCATCCGAAAATCGATTTTTTGGACTGTACCAAAAATGATTCAAAATGTCAATTGGATCGTGCCTCATGTTGAATAACCACTTTTTAAACCCTCACAGTGACCAAAATGGCCATTTTTACAGAGTTTTGCTTACTCAAAAGCTTCAATTTTGACCCGTTTCAGTCACAGAAATGACTTTAAACACACTTATTTTAGTTGAAAAAGTCATAATTCACATCCAACAGTCATTTAGAGTCAAAAGATTAAATGTTAAAATTTCATCATTATAGACCATTTTGGGAACGTTCGACATGTCCGGAGTCATCGTTTTTCATCCGAAAATCGATTTTTTGGACTGTACCAAAAATGATTCAAAATGTCAATTGGATCATGCCTCATGTTGAATAACCACTTTTTAAACCCTCACAGTGACCAAAATTGCCATTTTTACAGAGTTTTGCTTACTCAAAAGCTTCAATTTTGACCCGTTTCAGGCACAGAAATGACTTTAAACACACTTATTTTAGTTGAAAAAGTCATAATTCACATCCAACAGTCATTTAGAGTCGAAAGATTAAATGTTAAAATTTCATCATTATAGACCATTTTGGGAACGTTCGACATGTCCGGAGTCATCGTTTTTCATCCGAAAATCGATTTTTTGGACTGTACCAAAAATGATTCAAAATGTCAATTGGATCGTGCCTCATGTTGAATAACCACTTTTTAAACCCTCACAGTGACCAAAATGGCCATTTTTACAGAGTTTTGCTTACTCAAAAGCTTCAATTTTGACCCGTTTCAGTCACAGAAAAGACTTTAAACACACTTATTTTAGTTGAAAAAGTCATAATTCACATCCAACAGTCATTTAGAGTCAAAAGATTAAATGTTAAAATTTCATCATTATAGACCATTTTGGGAACGTTCGACATGTCCGGAGTGATCGTTTTTCATCCGAAAATTTATTTTTTGGACTGTACCAAAAATGATTCAAAATGTCAATTGGATCATGCCTCATGTTGAATAACCACTTTTTAAACCCTCACAGTGACCAAAATTGCCATTTTTACAGAGTTTTGCTTACTCAAAAGCTTCAATTTTGACCTGTTTCAGTCACAGAAATGACTTTAAACACACTTATTTTAGTTGAAAAAGTCATAATTCACATCCAACAGTCATTTAGAGTCAAAAGATTAAATGTTAAAATTTCATCATTATAGACCATTTTGGGAACGTTCGACATGTCCGGAGTCATCGTTTTTCATCCGAAAATCGATTTTTTTGGACTGTACCAAAAATGATTCAAAATGTCAATTGGAACGTGCCTCATGTTGAATAACCACTTTTTAAACCCTCACAGTGACCAAAATGGCCATTTTTACAGAGTTTTGCTTACTCAAAAGCTTCAATTTTGACCCGTTTCAGTCACAGAAAAGACTTTAAACACACTTATTTTAGTTGAAAAAGTCATAATTCACATCCAACAGTCAATTTAGAGTCAAAAGATTAAATGTTAAAATTTCATCATTATAGACCATTTTGGGAACGTTCGACATGTCCTCGAGTCATCGTTTTTCATCCGAAAATCGATTTTTTGGACTGTACAAAAAATGATTCAAAATGTCAATTGGATCGTGCCTCATGTTGAATAACCACTTTTTAAACCCTCACAGTGACCAAAATGGCCATTTTTACAGAGTTTTGCTTACTCAAAAGCTTCAATTTTGACCCGTTTCAGTCACAGAAATGACTTTAAACACACTTATTTTAGTTGAAAAAGTCATAATTCACATCCAACAGTCATTTAGAGTCAAAAGATTAAATGTTAAAATTTCATCATTATAGACCATTTTGGGAACGTTCGACATGTCCGGAGTCATCGTTTTTCATCCGAAAATCGATTTTTTGGACTGTACCAAAAATGATTCAAAATGTCAATTGGATCGTGCCTCATGTTGAATAACCACTTTTTAAACCCTCACAGTGACCAAAATGGCCATTTTTACAGAGTTTTGCTTACTCAAAAGCTTCAATTTTGACCCGTTTCAGTCATAGAAATGACTTTAAACACACTTATTTTAGTTGAAAAAGTCATAATTCACATCCAACAGTCATTTAGAGTCAAAAGATTAAATGTTAAAATTTCATCATTATAGACCATTTTGGGAACGTTCGACATGTCCGGAGTCATCGTTTTTCATCCGAAAATCGATTTTTTGGACTGTACCAAAAATGATTCAAAATGTCAATTGGATCGTGCCTCATGTTGAATAACCACTTTTTAAACCCTCACAGTGACCAAAATGGCCATTTTTACAGAGTTTTGCTTACTCAAAAGCTTCAATTTTGACCCGTTTCAGTCATAGAAATGACTTTAAACACACTTATTTTAGTTGAAAAAGTCATAATTCACATCCAACAGTCATTTAGAGTCAAAAGATTAAATGTTAAAATTTCATCATTATAGACCATTTTGGGAACGTTCGACATGTCCGGAGTCATCGTTTTTCATCCGAAAATTGATTTTTTGGACTGTACCAAAAATGATTCAAAATGTCAATTGGATCATGCCTCATGTTGAATAACCACTTTTTAAACCCTCACAGTGACCAAAATGGCCATTTTTACAGAGTTTTGCTTACTCAAAAACTTCAATTTTGACCCGTTTCAGTCACAGAAATGACTTTAAACACACTTATTTTAGTTGAAAAAGTCATAATTCACATCCAACAGTCATTTAGAGTCAAAAGATTAAATGTTAAAATTTCATCATTATAGACCATTTTGGGAACGTTCGACATGTCCGGAGTCATAGTTTTCATCCGAAAATCGATTTTTTGGACTGTACCAAAAATGATTCAAAATGTCAATTGGATCATGCCTCATGTTGAATAACCACTTTTTAAACCCTCACAGTGACCAAAATTGCCATTTTTACAGAGTTTTGCTTACTCAAAAGCTTCAATTTTGACCCGTTTCAGGCACAGAAATGACTTTAAACACACTTATTTTAGTTGAAAAAGTCATAATTCACATCCAACAGTCATTTAGAGTCGAAAGATTAAATGTTAAAATTTCATCATTATAGACCATTTTGGGAACGTTCGACATGTCCGGAGTCATCGTTTTTCATCCGAAAATCGATTTTTTGGACTGTACCAAAAATGATTCAAAATGTCAATTGGATCGTGCCTCATGTTGAATAACCACTTTTTAAACCCTCACAGTGACCAAAATGGCCATTTTTACAGAGTTTTGCTCACTCAAAAGCTTCAATTTTGACCCGTTTCAGTCACAGAAAAGACTTTAAACACACTTATTTTAGTTGAAAAAGTCATAATTCACATCCAACAGTCATTTAGAGTCAAAAGATTAAATGTTAAAATTTCATCATTATAGACCATTTTGGGAACGTTCGACATGTCCGGAGTCATAGTTTTCATCCGAAAATCGATTTTTTGGACTGTACCAAAAATGATTCAAAATGTCAATTGGATCATGCCTCATGTTGAATAACCACTTTTTAAACCCTCACAGTGACCAAAATTGCCATTTTTACAGAGTTTTGCTTACTCAAAAGCTTCAATTTTGACCCGTTTCAGGCACAGAAATGACTTTAAACACACTTATTTTAGTTGAAAAAGTCATAATTCACATCCAACAGTCATTTAGAGTCAAAAGATTAAATGTTAAAATTTCATCATTATAGACCATTTTGGGAACGTTCGACATGTCCGGAGTCATCGTTTTTCATCCGAAAATCGATTTTTTGGACTGTACCAAAAATGATTCAAAATGTCAATTGGATCGTGCCTCATGTTGAATAACCACTTTTTAAACCCTCACAGTGACCAAAATGGCCATTTTTACAGAGTTTTGCTTACTCAAAAGCTTCAATTTTGACCCGTTTCAGTCATAGAAATGACTTTAAACACACTTATTTTAGTTGAAAAAGTCATAATTCACATCCAACAGTCATTTAGAGTCAAAAGATTAAATGTTAAAATTTCATCATTATAGACCATTTTGGGAACGTTCGACATGTCCGGAGTCATCGTTTTTCATCCGAAAATCGATTTTTTGGACTGTACCAAAAATGATTCAAAATGTCAATTGGATCGTGCCTCATGTTGAATAACCACTTTTTAAACCCTCACAGTGACCAAAATGGCCATTTTTACAGAGTTTTGCTTACTCAAAAGCTTCAATTTTGACCCGTTTCAGTCATAGAAATGACTTTAAACACACTTATTTTAGTTGAAAAAGTCATAATTCACATCCAACAGTCATTTAGAGTCAAAAGATTAAATGTTAAAATTTCATCATTATAGACCATTTTGGGAACGTTCGACATGTCCGGAGTCATCGTTTTTCATCCGAAAATTGATTTTTTGGACTGTACCAAAAATGATTCAAAATGTCAATTGGATCATGCCTCATGTTGAATAACCACTTTTTAAACCCTCACAGTGACCAAAATGGCCATTTTTACAGAGTTTTGCTTACTCAAAAACTTCAATTTTGACCCGTTTCAGTCACAGAAATGACTTTAAACACACTTATTTTAGTTGAAAAAGTCATAATTCACATCCAACAGTCATTTAGAGTCAAAAGATTAAATGTTAAAATTTCATCATTATAGACCATTTTGGGAACGTTCGACATGTCCGGAGTCATAGTTTTCATCCGAAAATCGATTTTTTGGACTGTACCAAAAATGATTCAAAATGTCAATTGGATCATGCCTCATGTTGAATAACCACTTTTTAAACCCTCACAGTGACCAAAATTGCCATTTTTACAGAGTTTTGCTTACTCAAAAGCTTCAATTTTGACCCGTTTCAGGCACAGAAATGACTTTAAACACACTTATTTTAGTTGAAAAAGTCATAATTCACATCCAACAGTCATTTAGAGTCAAAAGATTAAATGTTAAAATTTCATCATTATAGACCATTTTGGGAACGTTCGACATGTCCGGAGTCATCGTTTTTCATCCGAAAATTGATTTTTTGGACTGTACCAAAAATGATTCAAAATGTCAATTGGATCATGCCTCATGTTGAATAACCACTTTTTAAACCCTCACAGTGACCAAAATTGCCATTTTTACAGAGTTTTGCTTACTCAAAAGCTTCAATTTTGACCCGTTTCAGGCACAGAAATGACTTTAAACACACTTATTTTAGTTGAAAAAGTCATAATTCACATCCAACAGTCATTTAGAGTCAAAAGATTAAATGTTAAAATTTCATCATTATAGACCATTTTGGAAACGTTCGACATGTCCGGAGTCATCGTTTTTCATCCGAAAATCGATTTTTTGGACTGTACCAAAAATGATTCAAAATGTCAATTGGATCATGCCTCATGTTGAATAACCACTTTTTAAACCCTCACAGTGACCAAAATGGCCATTTTTACAGAGTTTTGCTTACTCAAAAACTTCAATTTTGACCCGTTTCAGTCACAGAAATGACTTTAAACACACTTATTTTAGTTGAAAAAGTCATAATTCACATCCAACAGTCATTTAGAGTCAAAAGATTAAATGTTAAAATTTCATCATTATAGACCATTTTGGGAACGTTCGACATGTCCGGAGTCATAGTTTTCATCCGAAAATCGATTTTTTGGACTGTACCAAAAATGATTCAAAATGTCAATTGGATCATGCCTCATGTTGAATAACCACTTTTTAAACCCTCACAGTGACCAAAATTGCCATTTTTACAGAGTTTTGCTTACTCAAAAGCTTCAATTTTGACCCGTTTCAGGCACAGAAATGACTTTAAACACACTTATTTTAGTTGAAAAAGTCATAATTCACATCCAACAGTCATTTAGAGTCAAAAGATTAAATGTTAAAATTTCATCATTATAGACCATTTTGGAAACGTTCGACATGTCCGGAGTCATCGTTTTTCATCCGAAAATCGATTTTTTGGACTGTACCAAAAATGATTCAAAATGTCAATTGGATCATGCCTCATGTTGAATAACCACTTTTTAAACCCTCACAGTGACCAAAATTGCCATTTTTACAGAGTTTTGCTTACTCAAAAGCTTAAATTTTGACCTGTTTCAGTCACAGAAATGACTTTAAACACACTTATTTTAGTTGAAAAAGTCATAATTCACATCCAACAGTCATTTAGAGTCAAAAGATTAAATGTTAAAATTTCATCATTATAGACCATTTTGGGAACGTTCGACATGTCCGGAGTCATCGTTTTTCATCCGAAAATCGATTTTTTGGACTGTACCAAAAATGATTCAAAATGTCAATTGGATCGTGCCTCATGTTGAATAACCACTTTTTAAACCCTCACAGTGACCAAAATGGCCATTTTTACAGAGTTTTGCTTACTCAAAAGCTTCAATTTTGACCCGTTTTAGTCACAGAAATGACTTTAAACACACTTATTTTAGTTGAAAAAGTCATAATTCACATCCAACAGTCATTTAGAGTCAAAAGATTAAATGTTAAAATTTCATCATTATAGACCATTTTGGGAACGTTCGACATGTCCTCGAGTCATTGTTTTTCATCCGAAAATCGATTTTTTGGACTGTACCAAAAATGATTCAAAATGTCAATTGGATCGTGCCTCATGTTGAATAACCACTTTTTAAACCCTCACAGTGACCAAAATGGCCATTTTTACAGAGTTTTGCTTACTCAAAAGCTTCAATTTTGACCCGTTTCAGTCACAGAAATGACTTTAAACACACTTATTTTAGTTGAAAAAGTCATAATTCACATCCAACAGTCATTTAGAGTCAAAAGATTAAATGTTAAAATTTCATCATTATAGACCATTTTGGGAACGTTCGACATGTCCGGAGTCATCGTTTTTCATCCGAAAATCGATTTTTTGGACTGTACCAAAAATGATTCAAAATGTCAATTGGATCATGCCTCATGTTGAATAACCACTTTTTAAACCCTCACAGTGACCAAAATTGCCATTTTTACAGAGTTTTGCTTACTCAAAAGCTTCAATTTTGACCCGTTTCAGGCACAGAAATGACTTTAAACACACTTATTTTAGTTGAAAAAGTCATAATTCACATCCAACAGTCATTTAGAGTCAAAAGATTAAATGTTAAAATTTCATCATTATAGACCATTTTGGGAACGTTCGACATGTCCGGAGTGATCGTTTTTCATCCGAAAATTTATTTTTTGGACTGTACCAAAAATGATTCAAAATGTCAATTGGATCATGCCTCATGTTGAATAACCACTTTTTAAACCCTCACAGTGACCAAAATTGCCATTTTTACAGAGTTTTGCTTACTCAAAAGCTTCAATTTTGACCTGTTTCAGTCACAGACATGACTTTAAACACACTTATTTTAGTTGAAAAAGTCATAATTCACATCCAACAGTCATTTAGAGTCAAAAGATTAAATGTTAAAATTTCATCATTATAGACCATTTTGGGAACGTTCGACATGTCCGGAGTCATCGTTTTTCATCCGAAAATTGATTTTTTGGACTGTACCAAAAATGATTCAAAATGTCAATTGGATCGGGCCTCATGTTGAATAACCACTTTTTAAACCCTCACAGTGACCAAAATGGCCATTTTTACAGAGTTTTGCTTACTCAAAAGCTTCAATTTTGACCCGTTTCAGTCACAGAAATGACTTTAAATACACTTATTTTAGTTGAAAAAGTCATAATTCACATCCAACAGTCATTTAGAGTCAAAAGATTAAATGTTAAAATTTCATCATTATAGACCATTTTGGAAACGTTCGACATGTCCGGAGTCATCGTTTTTCATCCGAAAATCGATTTTTTTGGACTGTACCAAAAATGATTCAAAATGTCAATTGGATCATGCCTCATGTTGAATAACCACTTTTTAAACCCTCACAGTGACCAAAATTGCCATTTTTACAGAGTTTTGCTTACTCAAAAGCTTCAATTTTGGTCTGTTTCAGTCACAGAAATGACTTTAAACACACTTATTTTAGTTGAAAAAGTCATAATTCACATCCAACAGTCATTTAGAGTCGAAAGATTAAATGTTAAAATTTCATCATTATAGACCATTTTGGGAACGTTCGACATGTCCGGAGTCATCGTTTTTCATCCGAAAATCGATTTTTTGGACTGTACCAAAAATGATTCAAAATGTCAATTGGATCGTGCCTCATGTTGAATAACCACTTTTTAAACCCTCACAGTGACCAAAATGGCCATTTTTACAGAGTTTTGCTTACTCAAAAGCTTCAATTTTGACCCGTTTCAGTCACAGAAAAGACTTTAAACACACTTATTTTAGTTGAAAAAGTCATAATTCACATCCAACAGTCAATTTAGAGTCAAAAGATTAAATGTTAAAATTTCATCATTATAGACCATTTTGGGAACGTTCGACATGTCCTCGAGTCATCGTTTTTCATCCGAAAATCGATTTTTTGGACTGTACAAAAAATGATTCAAAATGTCAATTGGACCGTGCCTCATGTTGAATAACCACTTTTTAAACCCTCACAGTGACCAAAATGGCCATTTTTACAGAGTTTTGCTTACTCAAAAGCTTCAATTTTGACCCGTTTCAGTCACAGAAATGACTTTAAACACACTTATTTTAGTTGAAAAAGTCATAATTCACATCCAACAGTCATTTAGAGTCAAAAGATTAAATGTTAAAATTTCATCATTATAGACCATTTTGGGAACGTTCGACATGTCCGGAGTCATCGTTTTTCATCCGAAAATCGATTTTTTGGACTGTACCAAAAATGATTCAAAATGTCAATTGGATCGTGCCTCATGTTGAATAACCACTTTTTAAACCCTCACAGTGACCAAAATGGCCATTTTTACAGAGTTTTGCTTACTCAAAAGCTTCAATTTTGACCCGTTTCAGTCATAGAAATGACTTTAAACACACTTATTTTAGTTGAAAAAGTCATAATTCACATCCAACAGTCATTTAGAGTCAAAAGATTAAATGTTAAAATTTCATCATTATAGACCATTTTTGGAACGTTCGACATGTCCGGAGTCATCGTTTTTCATCCGAAAATCGATTTTTTGGACTGTACCAAAAATGATTCAAAATGTCAATTGGATCATGCCTCATGTTGAATAACCACTTTTTAAACCCTCACAGTGACCAAAATGGCCATTTTTACAGAGTTTTGCTTACTCAAAAACTTCAATTTTGACCCGTTTCAGTCACAGAAATGACTTTAAACACACTTATTTTAGTTGAAAAAGTCATAATTCACATCCAACAGTCATTTAGAGTCAAAAGATTAAATGTTAAAATTTCATCATTATAGACCATTTTGGGAACGTTCGACATGTCCGGAGTCATAGTTTTCATCCGAAAATCGATTTTTTGGACTGTACCAAAAATGATTCAAAATGTCAATTGGATCATGCCTCATGTTGAATAACCACTTTTTAAACCCTCACAGTGACCAAAATTGCCATTTTTACAGAGTTTTGCTTACTCAAAAGCTTCAATTTTGACCCGTTTCAGGCACAGAAATGACTTTAAACACACTTATTTTAGTTGAAAAAGTCATAATTCACATCCAACAGTCATTTAGAGTCAAAAGATTAAATGTTAAAATTTCATCATTATAGACCATTTTGGGAACGTTCGACATGTCCGGAGTCATCGTTTTTCATCCGAAAATTGATTTTTTGGACTGTACCAAAAATGATTCAAAATGTCAATTGGATCATGCCTCATGTTGAATAACCACTTTTTAAACCCTCACAGTGACCAAAATTGCCATTTTTACAGAGTTTTGCTTACTCAAAAGCTTCAATTTTGACCCGTTTCAGGCACAGAAATGACTTTAAACACACTTATTTTAGTTGAAAAAGTCATAATTCACATCCAACAGTCATTTAGAGTCAAAAAATTAAATGTTAAAATTTCATCATTATAGACCATTTTGGAAACGTTCGACATGTCCGGAGTCATCGTTTTTCATCCGAAAATCGATTTTTTGGACTGTACCAAAAATGATTCAAAATGTCAATTGGATCATGCCTCATGTTGAATAACCACTTTTTAAACCCTCACAGTGACCAAAATTGCCATTTTTACAGAGTTTTGCTTACTCAAAAGCTTCAATTTTGACCCGTATCAGTCATAGAAATGACTTTAAACACACTTATTTTAGTTGAAAAAGTCATAATTCACATCCAACAGTCATTTAGAGTCAAAAGATTAAATGTTAAAATTTCATCATTATAGACCATTTTGGGAACGTTCGACATGTCCGGAGTCATCGTTTTTCATCCGAAAATCGATTTTTTGGACTGTACCAAAAATGATTCAAAATGTCAATTGGATCATGCCTCATGTTGAATAACCACTTTTTAAACCCTCACAGTGACCAAAATGGCCATTTTTACAGAGTTTTGCTTACTCAAAAACTTCAATTTTGACCCGTTTCAGTCACAGAAATGACTTTAAACACACTTATTTTAGTTGAAAAAGTCATAATTCACATCCAACAGTCATTTAGAGTCAAAAGATTAAATGTTAAAATTTCATCATTATAGACCATTTTGGGAACGTTCGACATGTCCGGAGTCATAGTTTTCATCCGAAAATCGATTTTTTGGACTGTACCAAAAATGATTCAAAATGTCAATTGGATCATGCCTCATGTTGAATAACCACTTTTTAAACCCTCACAGTGACCAAAATTGCCATTTTTACAGAGTTTTGCTTACTCAAAAGCTTCAATTTTGACCCGTTTCAGGCACAGAAATGACTTTAAACACACTTATTTTAGTTGAAAAAGTCATAATTCACATCCAACAGTCATTTAGAGTCAAAAGATTAAATGTTAAAATTTCATCATTATAGACCATTTTGGGAACGTTCGACATGTCCGGAGTCATCGTTTTTCATCCGAAAATTGATTTTTTGGACTGTACCAAAAATGATTCAAAATGTCAATTGGATCATGCCTCATGTTGAATAACCACTTTTTAAACCCTCACAGTGACCAAAATTGCCATTTTTACAGAGTTTTGCTTACTCAAAAGCTTCAATTTTGACCCGTTTCAGGCACAGAAATGACTTTAAACACACTTATTTTAGTTGAAAAAGTCATAATTCACATCCAACAGTCATTTAGAGTCAAAAGATTAAATGTTAAAATTTCATCATTATAGACCATTTTGGAAACGTTCGACATGTCCGGAGTCATCGTTTTTCATCCGAAAATCGATTTTTTGGACTGTACCAAAAATGATTCAAAATGTCAATTGGATCATGCCTCATGTTGAATAACCACTTTTTAAACCCTCACAGTGACCAAAATTGCCATTTTTACAGAGTTTTGCTTACTCAAAAGCTTAAATTTTGACCTGTTTCAGTCACAGAAATGACTTTAAACACACTTATTTTAGTTGAAAAAGTCATAATTCACATCCAACAGTCATTTAGAGTCAAAAGATTAAATGTTAAAATTTCATCATTATAGACCATTTTGGGAACGTTCGACATGTCCGGAGTCATCGTTTTTCATCCGAAAATCGATTTTTTGGACTGTACCAAAAATGATTCAAAATGTCAATTGGATCGTGCCTCATGTTGAATAACCACTTTTTAAACCCTCACAGTGACCAAAATGGCCATTTTTACAGAGTTTTGCTTACTCAAAAGCTTCAATTTTGACCCGTTTTAGTCACAGAAATGACTTTAAACACACTTATTTTAGTTGAAAAAGTCATAATTCACATCCAACAGTCATTTAGAGTCAAAAGATTAAATGTTAAAATTTCATCATTATAGACCATTTTGGGAACGTTCGACATGTCCTCGAGTCATTGTTTTTCATCCGAAAATCGATTTTTTGGACTGTACCAAAAATGATTCAAAATGTCAATTGGATCGTGCCTCATGTTGAATAACCACTTTTTAAACCCTCACAGTGACCAAAATGGCCATTTTTACAGAGTTTTGCTTACTCAAAAGCTTCAATTTTGACCCGTTTCAGTCACAGAAATGACTTTAAACACACTTATTTTAGTTGAAAAAGTCATAATTCACATCCAACAGTCATTTAGAGTCAAAAGATTAAATGTTAAAATTTCATCATTATAGACCATTTTGGGAACGTTCGACATGTCCGGAGTCATCGTTTTTCATCCGAAAATCGATTTTTTGGACTGTACCAAAAATTATTCAAAATGTCAATTGGATCATGCCTCATGTTGAATAACCACTTTTTAAACCCTCACAGTGACCAAAATTGCCATTTTTACAGAGTTTTGCTTACTCAAAAGCTTCAATTTTGACCCGTTTCAGGCACAGAAATGACTTTAAACACACTTATTTTAGTTGAAAAAGTCATAATTCACATCCAACAGTCATTTAGAGTCAAAAGATTAAATGTTAAAATTTCATCATTATAGACCATTTTGGGAACGTTCGACATGTCCGGAGTGATCGTTTTTCATCCGAAAATTTATTTTTTGGACTGTACCAAAAATGATTCAAAATGTCAATTGGATCATGCCTCATGTTGAATAACCACTTTTTAAACCCTCACAGTGACCAAAATTGCCATTTTTACAGAGTTTTGCTTACTCAAAAGCTTCAATTTTGACCTGTTTCAGTCACAGAAATGACTTTAAACACACTTATTTTAGTTGAAAAAGTCATAATTCACATCCAACAGTCATTTAGAGTCAAAAGATTAAATGTTAAAATTTCATCATTATAGACCATTTTGGGAACGTTCGACATGTCCGGAGTCATCGTTTTTCATCCGAAAATTGATTTTTTGGACTGTACCAAAAATGATTCAAAATGTCAATTGGATCGGGCCTCATGTTGAATAACCACTTTTTAAACCCTCACAGTGACCAAAATGGCCATTTTTACAGAGTTTTGCTTACTCAAAAGC
Organism: Lissotriton vulgaris; assembly: GCF_964263255.1. Taxonomy (NCBI): domain Eukaryota; kingdom Metazoa; phylum Chordata; class Amphibia; order Caudata; family Salamandridae; genus Lissotriton; species Lissotriton vulgaris. Next base: position 98,346 of record NW_028251419.1, read on the forward strand.
TTCAATTTTGACCCGTTTCAGTCACAGAAATGACTTTAAATACACTTATTTTAGTTGAAAAAGTCATAATTCACATCCAACAGTCATTTAGAGTCAAAAGATTAAATGTTAAAATTTCATCATTATAGACCATTTTGGAAACGTTCGACATGTCCGGAGTCATCGTTTTTCATCCGAAAATCGATTTTTTTGGACTGTACCAAAAATGATTCAAAATGTCAATTGGATCATGCCTCATGTTGAATAACCACTTTTTAAACCCTCACAGTGACCAAAATTGCCATTTTTACAGAGTTTTGCTTACTCAAAAGCTTCAATTTTGGTCTGTTTCAGTCACAGAAATGACTTTAAACACACTTATTTTAGTTGAAAAAGTCATAATTCACATCCAACAGTCATTTAGAGTCGAAAGATTAAATGTTAAAATTTCATCATTATAGACCATTTTGGGAACGTTCGACATGTCCGGAGTCATCGTTTTTCATCCGAAAATCGATTTTTTGGACTGTACCAAAAATGATTCAAAATGTCAATTGGATCGTGCCTCATGTTGAATAACCACTTTTTAAACCCTCACAGTGACCAAAATGGCCATTTTTACAGAGTTTTGCTTACTCAAAAGCTTCAATTTTGACCCGTTTCAGTCACAGAAAAGACTTTAAACACACTTATTTTAGTTGAAAAAGTCATAATTCACATCCAACAGTCAATTTAGAGTCAAAAGATTAAATGTTAAAATTTCATCATTATAGACCATTTTGGGAACGTTCGACATGTCCTCGAGTCATCGTTTTTCATCCGAAAATCGATTTTTTTGGCTGTACAAAAAATGATTCAAAATGTCAATTGGACCGTGCCTCATGTTGAATAACCACTTTTTAAACCCTCACAGTGACCAAAATGGCCATTTTTACAGAGTTTTGCTTACTCAAAAGCTTCAATTTTGACCCGTTTCAGTCACAGAAATGACTTTAAACACACTTATTTTAGTTGAAAAAGTCATAATTCACATCCAACAGTCATTTAGAGTCAAAAGATTAAATGTTAAAATTTCATCATTATAGACCATTTTGGGAACGTTCGACATGTCCGGAGTCATCGTTTTTCATCCGAAAATCGATTTTTTGGACTGTACCAAAAATGATTCAAAATGTCAATTGGATCGTGCCTCATGTTGAATAACCACTTTTTAAACCCTCACAGTGACCACAATGGCCATTTTTACAGAGTTTTGCTTACTCAAAAGCTTCAATTTTGACCCGTTTCAGTCATAGAAATGACTTTAAACACACTTATTTTAGTTGAAAAAGTCATAATTCACATCCAACAGTCATTTAGAGTCAAAAGATTAAATGTTAAAATTTCATCATTATAGACCATTTTTGGAACGTTCGACATGTCCGGAGTCATCGTTTTTCATCCGAAAATCGATTTTTTGGACTGTACCAAAAATGATTCAAAATGTCAATTGGATCATGCCTCATGTTGAATAACCACTTTTTAAACCCTCACAGTGACCAAAATGGCCATTTTTACAGAGTTTTGCTTACTCAAAAACTTCAATTTTGACCCGTTTCAGTCACAGAAATGACTTTAAACACACTTATTTTAGTTGAAAAAGTCATAATTCACATCCAACAGTCATTTAGAGTCAAAAGATTAAATGTTAAAATTTCATCATTATAGACCATTTTGGGAACGTTCGACATGTCCGGAGTCATAGTTTTCATCCGAAAATCGATTTTTTGGACTGTACCAAAAATGATTCAAAATGTCAATTGGATCATGCCTCATGTTGAATAACCACTTTTTAAACCCTCACAGTGACCAAAATTGCCATTTTTACAGAGTTTTGCTTACTCAAAAGCTTCAATTTTGACCCGTTTCAGGCACAGAAATGACTTTAAACACACTTATTTTAGTTGAAAAAGTCATAATTCACATCCAACAGTCATTTAGAGTCAAAAGATTAAATGTTAAAATTTCATCATTATAGACCATTTTGGGAACGTTCGACATGTCCGGAGTCATCGTTTTTCATCCGAAAATTGATTTTTTGGACTGTACCAAAAATGATTCAAAATGTCAATTGGATCATGCCTCATGTTGAATAACCACTTTTTAAACCCTCACAGTGACCAAAATTGCCATTTTTACAGAGTTTTGCTTACTCAAAAGCTTCAATTTTGACCCGTTTCAGGCACAGAAATGACTTTAAACACACTTATTTTAGTTGAAAAAGTCATAATTCACATCCAACAGTCATTTAGAGTCAAAAAATTAAATGTTAAAATTTCATCATTATAGACCATTTTGGAAACGTTCGACATGTCCGGAGTCATCGTTTTTCATCCGAAAATCGATTTTTTGGACTGTACCAAAAATGATTCAAAATGTCAATTGGATCATGCCTCATGTTGAATAACCACTTTTTAAACCCTCACAGTGACCAAAATTGCCATTTTTACAGAGTTTTGCTTACTCAAAAGCTTCAATTTTGACCCGTATCAGTCATAGAAATGACTTTAAACACACTTATTTTAGTTGAAAAAGTCATAATTCACATCCAACAGTCATTTAGAGTCAAAAGATTAAATGTTAAAATTTCATCATTATAGACCATTTTGGGAACGTTCGACATGTCCGGAGTCATCGTTTTTCATCCGAAAATCGATTTTTTGGACTGTACCAAAAATGATTCAAAATGTCAATTGGATCATGCCTCATGTTGAATAACCACTTTTTAAACCCTCACAGTGACCAAAATGGCCATTTTTACAGAGTTTTGCTTACTCAAAAACTTCAATTTTGACCAGTTTCAGTCACAGAAATGACTTTAAACACACTTATTTTAGTTGAAAAAGTCATAATTCACATCCAACAGTCATTTAGAGTCAAAAGATTAAATGTTAAAATTTCATCATTATAGACCATTTTGGGAACGTTCGACATGTCCGGAGTCATAGTTTTCATCCGAAAATCGATTTTTTGGACTGTACCAAAAATGATTCAAAATGTCAATTGGATCATGCCTCATGTTGAATAACCACTTTTTAAACCCTCACAGTGACCAAAATTGCCATTTTTACAGAGTTTTGCTTACTCAAAAGCTTCAATTTTGACCCGTTTCAGGCACAGAAATGACTTTAAACACACTTATTTTAGTTGAAAAAGTCATAATTCACATCCAACAGTCATTTAGAGTCAAAAGATTAAATGTTAAAATTTCATCATTATAGACCATTTTGGGAACGTTCGACATGTCCGGAGTCATCGTTTTTCATCCGAAAATTGATTTTTTGGACTGTACCAAAAATGATTCAAAATGTCAATTGGATCATGCCTCATGTTGAATAACCACTTTTTAAACCCTCACAGTGACCAAAATTGCCATTTTTACAGAGTTTTGCTTACTCAAAAGCTTCAATTTTGACCCGTTTCAGGCACAGAAATGACTTTAAACACACTTATTTTAGTTGAAAAAGTCATAATTCACATCCAACAGTCATTTAGAGTCAAAAGATTAAATGTTAAAATTTCATCATTATAGACCATTTTGGAAACGTTCGACATGTCCGGAGTCATCGTTTTTCATCCGAAAATCGATTTTTTGGACTGTACCAAAAATGATTCAAAATGTCAATTGGATCATGCCTCATGTTGAATAACCACTTTTTAAACCCTCAGAGTGACCAAAATTGCCATTTTTACAGAGTTTTGCTTACTCAAAAGCTTAAATTTTGACCTGTTTCAGTCACAGAAATGACTTTAAACACACTTATTTTAGTTGAAAAAGTCATAATTCACATCCAACAGTCATTTAGAGTCAAAAGATTAAATGTTAAAATTTCATCATTATAGACCATTTTGGGAACGTTCGACATGTCCGAAGTCATCGTTTTTCATCCGAAAATCGATTTTTTGGACTGTACCAAAAATGATTCAAAATGTCAATTGGATCGTGCCTCATGTTGAATAACCACTTTTTAAACCCTCACAGTGACCAAAATGGCCATTTTTACAGAGTTTTGCTTACTCAAAAGCTTCAATTTTGACCCGTTTTAGTCACAGAAATGACTTTAAACACACTTATTTTAGTTGAAAAAGTCATAATTCACATCCAACAGTCATTTAGAGTCAAAAGATTAAATGTTAAAATTTCATCATTATAGACCATTTTGGGAACGTTCGACATGTCCTCGAGTCATTGTTTTTCATCCGAAAATCGATTTTTTGGACTGTACCAAAAATGATTCAAAATGTCAATTGGATCGTGCCTCATGTTGAATAACCACTTTTTAAACCCTCACAGTGACCAAAATGGCCATTTTTACAGAGTTTTGCTTACTCAAAAGCTTTAATTTTGACCCGTTTCAGTCACAGAAATGACTTTAAACACACTTATTTTAGTTGAAAAAGTCATAATTCACATCCAACAGTCATTTAGAGTCAAAAGATTAAATGTTAAAATTTCATCATTATAGACCATTTTGGGAACGTTCGACATGTCCGGAGTCATCGTTTTTCATCCGAAAATCGATTTTTTGGACTGTACCAAAAATGATTCAAAATGTCAATTGGATCATGCCTCATGTTGAATAACCACTTTTTAAACCCTCACTGTGACCAAAATTGCCATTTTTACAGAGTTTTGCTTACTCAAAAGCTTCAATTTTGACCCGTTTCAGGCACAGAAATGACTTTAAACACACTTATTTTAGTTGAAAAAGTCATAATTCACATCCAACAGTCATTTAGAGTCAAAAGAATAAATGTTAAAATTTCATCATTATAGACCATTTTGGGAACGTTCGACATGTCCGGAGTGATCGTTTTTCATCCGAAAATTTATTTTTTGGACTGTACCAAAAATGATTCAAAATGTCAATTGGATCATGCCTCATGTTGAATAACCACTTTTTAAACCCTCAAAGTGACCAAAATTGCCATTTTTACAGAGTTTTGCTTACTCAAAAGCTTCAATTTTGACCTGTTTCAGTCACAGAAATGACTTTAAACACACTTATTTTAGTTGAAAAAGTCATAATTCACATCCAACAGTCATTTAGAGTCAAAAGATTAACTGTTAAAATTTCATCATTATAGACCATTTTGGGAACGTTCGACATGTCCGGAGTCATCGTTTTTCATCCGAAAATTGATTTTTTGGACTGTACCAAAAATGATTCAAAATGTCAATTGGATCGTGCCTCATGTTGAATAACCACTTTTTAAACCCTCACAGTGACCAAAATGGCCATTTTTACAGAGTTTTGCTTACTCAAAAGCTTCAATTTTGACCCGTTTCAGTCACAGAAATGACTTTAAATACACTTATTTTAGTTGAAAAAGTCATAATTCACATCCAACAGTCATTTAGAGTCAAAAGATTAAATGTTAAAATTTCATCATTATAGACCATTTTGGAAACGTTCGACATGTCCGGAGTCATCGTTTTTCATCCGAAAATCGATTTTTTTGGACTGTACCAAAAATGTTTCAAAATGTCAATTGGATCATGCCTCATGTTGAATAACCACTTTTTAAACCCTCACAGTGACCAAAATTGCCATTTTTACAGAGTTTTGCTTACTCAAAAGCTTCAATTTTGGTCTGTTTCAGTCACAGAAATGACTTTAAACACACTTATTTTAGTTGAAAAAGTCATAATTCACATCCAACAGTCATTTAGAGTCGAAAGATTAAATGTTAAAATTTCATCATTATAGACCATTTTGGGAACGTTCGACATGTCCGGAGTCATCGTTTTTCATCCGAAAATCGATTTTTTGGACTGTACCAAAAATGATTCAAAATGTCAATTGGATCGTGCCTCATGTTGAATAACCACTTTTTAAACCCTCACAGTGACCAAAATGGCCATTTTTACAGAGTTTTGCTTACTCAAAAGCTTCAATTTTGACCCGTTTCAGTCACAGAAAAGACTTTAAACACACTTATTTTAGTTGAAAAGTCATAATTCACATCCAACAGTCATTTAGAGTCAAAAGATTAAATGTTAAAATTTCATCATTATAGACCATTTTGGGAACGTTCGACATGTCCTCGAGTCATCGTTTTTCATCCGAAAATCGATTTTTTGGACTGTACAAAAAATGATTCAAAATGTCAATTGGATCGTGCCTCATGTTGAATAACCACTTTTTAAACCCTCACAGTGACCAAAATGGCCATTTTTACAGAGTTTTGCTTACTCAAAAGCTTCAATTTTGACCCGTTTCAGTCACAGAAATGACTTTAAACACACTTATTTTAGTTGAAAAAGTCATAATTCACATCCAACAGTCATTTAGAGTCAAAAGATTAAATGTTAAAATTTCATCATTATAGACCATTTTGGGAACGTTCGACATGTCCGGAGTCATCGTTTTTCATCCGAAAATCGATTTTTTGGACTGTACCAAAAATGATTCAAAATGTCAATTGGATCGTGCCTCATGTTGAATAACCACTTTTTAAACCCTCACAGTGACCAAAATGGCCATTTTTACAGAGTTTTGCTTACTCAAAAGCTTCAATTTTGACCCGTTTCAGTCATAGAAATGACTTTAAACACACTTATTTTAGTTGAAAAAGTCATAATTCACATCCAACAGTCATTTAGAGTCAAAAGATTAAATGTTAAAATTTCATCATTATAGACCATTTTGGGAACGTTCGACATGTCCGGAGTCATCGTTTTTCATCCGAAAATCGATTTTTTGGACTGTACCAAAAATGATTCAAAATGTCAATTGGATCATGCCTCATGTTGAATAACCACTTTTTAAACCCTCACAGTGACCAAAATTGCCATTTTTACAGAGTTTTGCTTACTCAAAAGCTTCAATTTTGACCCGTTTCAGGCACAGAAATGACTTTAAACACACTTATTTTAGTTGAAAAAGTCATAATTCACATCCAACAGTCATTTAGAGTCAAAAGATTAAATGTTAAAATTTCATCATTATAGACCATTTTGGGAACGTTCGACATGTCCGGAGTCATCGTTTTTCATCCGAAAATTGATTTTTTGGACTGTACCAAAAATGATTCAAAATGTCAATTGGATCATGCCTCATGTTGAATAACCACTTTTTAAACCCTCACAGTGACCAAAATTGCCATTTTTACAGAGTTTTGCTTACTCAAAAGCTTCAATTTTGACCCGTTTCAGGCACAGAAATGACTTTAAACACACTTATTTTAGTTGAAAAAGTCATAATTCACATCCAACAGTCATTTAGAGTCAAAAGATTAAATGTTAAAATTTCATCATTATAGACCATTTTGGAAACGTTCGACATGTCCGGAGTCATCGTTTTTCATCCGAAAATCGATTTTTTGGACTGTACCAAAAATGATTCAAAATGTCAATTGGATCATGCCTCATGTTGAATAACCACTTTTTAAACCCTCACAGTGACCAAAATTGCCATTTTTACAGAGTTTTGCTTACTCAAAAGCTTCAATTTTGACCCGTATCAGTCATAGAAATGACTTTAAACACACTTATTTTAGTTGAAAAAGTCATAATTCACATCCAACAGTCATTTAGAGTCAAAAGAATAAATGTTAAAATTTCATCATTATAGACCATTTTGGGAACGTTCGACATGTCCGGAGTCATCGTTTTTCATCCGAAAATCGATTTTTTGGACTGTACCAAAAATGATTCAAAATGTCAATTGGATCATGCCTCATGTTGAATAACCACTTTTTAAACCCTCACAGTGACCAAAATGGCCATTTTTACATAGTTTTGCTTACTCAAAAACTTCAATTATGACCCGTTTCAGTCACAGAAATGACTTTAAACACACTTATTTTAGTTGAAAAAGTCATAATTCACATCCAACAGTCATTTAGAGTCAAAAGATTAAATGTTAAAATTTCATCATTATAGACCATTTTGGGAACGTTCGACATGTCCGGAGTCATAGTTTTCATCCGAAAATCGATTTTTTGGACTGTACCAAAAATGATTCAAAATGTCAATTGGATCGTGCCTCATGTTGAATAACCACTTTTTAAACCCTCACAGTGACCAAAATGGCCATTTTTACAGAGTTTTGCTTACTCAAAAGCTTCAATTTTGACCCGTTTCAGTCATAGAAATGACTTTAAACACACTTATTTTAGTTGAAAAAGTCATAATTCACATCCAACAGTCATTTAGAGTCAAAAGATTAAATGTTAAAATTTCATCATTATAGACCATTTTGGGAACGTTCGACATGTCCGGAGTCATCGTTTTTCATCCGAAAATCGATTTTTTGGACTGTACCAAAAATGATTCAAAATGTCAATTGGATCATGCCTCATGTTGAATAACCACTTTTTAAACCCTCACAGTGACCAAAATGGCCATTTTTACAGAGTTTTGCTTACTCAAAAACTTCAATTTTGACCCGTTTCAGTCACAGAAATGACTTTAAACACACTTATTTTAGTTGAAAAAGTCATAATTCACATCCAACAGTCATTTAGAGTCAAAAGATTAAATGTTAAAATTTCATCATTATAGACCATTTTGGGAACGTTCGACATGTCCGGAGTCATAGTTTTCATCCGAAAATCGATTTTTTGGACTGTACCAAAAATGATTCAAAATGTCAATTGGATCATGCCTCATGTTGAATAACCACTTTTTAAACCCTCACAGTGACCAAAATTGCCATTTTTACAGAGTTTTGCTTACTCAAAAGCTTCAATTTTGACCCGTTTCAGGCACAGAAATGACTTTAAACACACTTATTTTAGTTGAAAAAGTCATAATTCACATCCAACAGTCATTTAGAGTCAAAAGATTAAATGTTAAAATTTCATCATTATAGACCATTTTGGGAACGTTCGACATGTCCGGAGTCATCGTTTTTCATCCGAAAATTTATTTTTTGGACTGTACCAAAAATGATTCAAAATGTCAATTGGATCATGCCTCATGTTGAATAACCACTTTTTAAACCCTCACAGTGACCAAAATTGCCATTTTTACAGAGTTTTGCTTACTCAAAAGCTTCAATTTTGACCCGTTTCAGGCACAGAAATGACTTTAAACACACTTATTTTAGTTGAAAAAGTCATAATTCACATCCAACAGTCATTTAGAGTCAAAAGATTAAATGTTAAAATTTCATCATTATAGACCATTTTGGGAACGTTCGACATGTCCGGAGTCATAGTTTTCATCCGAAAATCGATTTTTTGGACTGTACCAAAAATGATTCAAAATGTCAATTGGATCATGCCTCATGTTGAATAACCACTTTTTAAACCCTCACAGTGACCAAAATTGCCATTTTTACAGAGTTTTGCTTACTCAAAAGCTTCAATTTTGACCCGTTTCAGGCACAGAAATGACTTTAAACACACTTATTTTAGTTGAAAAAGTCATAATTCACATCCAACAGTCACTTAGAGTCAAAAGATTAAATGTTAAAATTTCATCATTATAGACCATTTTGGGAACGTTCGACATGTCCGGAGTCATCGTTTTTCATCCGAAAATTGATTTTTTGGACTGTACCAAAAATGATTCAAAATGTCAATTGGATCATGCCTCATGTTGAATAACCACTTTTTAAACCCTCACAGTGACCAAAATTGCCATTTTTACAGAGTTTTGCTTACTCAAAAGCTTCAATTTTGACCCGTTTCAGGCACAGAAATGACTTTAAACACACTTATTTTAGTTGAAAAAGTCATAATTCACATCCAACAGTCATTTAGAGTCAAAAGATTAAATGTTAAAATTTCATCATTATAGACCATTTTGGAAACGTTCGACATGTCCGGAGTCATCGTTTTTCATCCGAAAATCGATTTTTTGGACTGTACCAAAAATGATTCAAAATGTCAATTGGATCATGCCTCATGTTGAATAACCACTTTTTAAACCCTCACAGTGACCAAAATTGCCATTTTTACAGAGTTTTGCTTACTCAAAAGCTTAAATTTTGACCTGTTTCAGTCACAGAAATGACTTTAAACACACTTATTTTAGTTGAAAAAGTCATAATTCACATCCAACAGTCATTTAGAGTCAAAAGATTAAATGTTAAAATTTCATCATTATAGACCATTTTGGGAACGTTCGACATGTCCGGAGTCATCGTTTTTCATCCGAAAATCGATTTTTTGGACTGTACCAAAAATGATTCAAAATGTCAATTGGATCGTGCCTCATGTTGAATAACCACTTTTTAAACCCTCACAGTGACCAAAATGGCCATTTTTACAGAGTTTTGCTTACTCAAAAGCTTCAATTTTGACCCGTTTTAGTCACAGAAATGACTTTAAACACACTTATTTTAGTTGAAAAAGTCATAATTCACATCCAACAGTCATTTAGAGTCAAAAGATTAAATGTTAAAATTTCATCATTATAGACCATTTTGGGAACGTTCGACATGTCCTCGAGTCATTGTTTTTCATCCGAAAATCGATTTTTTGGACTGTACCAAAAATGATTCAAAATGTCAATTGGATCGTGCCTCATGTTGAATAACCACTTTTTAAACCCTCACAGTGACCAAAATGGCCATTTTTACAGAGTTTTGCTTACTCAAAAGCTTCAATTTTGACCCGTTTCAGTCACAGAAATGACTTTAAACACACTTATTTTAGTTGAAAAAGTCATAATTCACATCCAACAGTCATTTAGAGTCAAAAGATTAAATGTTAAAATTTCATCATTATAGACCATTTTGGGAACGTTCGACATGTCCGGAGTCATCGTTTTTCATCCGAAAATCGATTTTTTGGACTGTACCAAAAATGATTCAAAATGTCAATTGGATCATGCCTCATGTTGAATAACCACTTTTTAAACCCTCACAGTGACCAAAATTGCCATTTTTACAGAGTTTTGCTTACTCAAAAGCTTCAATTTTGACCCGTTTCAGGCACAGAAATGACTTTAAACACACTTATTTTAGTTGAAAAAGTCATAATTCACATCCAACAGTCATTTAGAGTCGAAAGATTAAATGTTAAAATTTCATCATTATAGACCATTTTGGGAACGTTCGACATGTCCGGAGTCATCGTTTTTCATCCGAAAATCGATTTTTTGGACTGTACCAAAAATGATTCAAAATGTCAATTGGATCGTGCCTCATGTTGAATAACCACTTTTTAAACCCTCACAGTGACCAAAATGGCCATTTTTACAGAGTTTTGCTTACTCAAAAGCTTCAATTTTGACCCGTTTCAGTCACAGAAAAGACTTTAAACACACTTATTTTAGTTGAAAAAGTCATAATTCACATCCAACAGTCATTTAGAGTCAAAAGATTAAATGTTAAAATTTCATCATTATAGACCATTTTGGGAACGTTCGACATGTCCGGAGTGATCGTTTTTCATCCGAAAATTTATTTTTTGGACTGTACCAAAAATGATTCAAAATGTCAATTGGATCATGCCTCATGTTGAATAACCACTTTTTAAACCCTCACAGTGACCAAAATTGCCATTTTTACAGAGTTTTGCTTACTCAAAAGCTTCAATTTTGACCTGTTTCAGTCACAGAAATGACTTTAAACACACTTATTTTAGTTGAAAAAGTCATAATTCACATCCAACAGTCATTTAGAGTCAAAAGATTAAATGTTAAAATTTCATCATTATAGACCATTTTGGGAACGTTCGACATGTCCGGAGTCATCGTTTTTCATCCGAAAATCGATTTTTTTGGACTGTACCAAAAATGATTCAAAATGTCAATTGGATCGTGCCTCATGTTGAATAACCACTTTTTAAACCCTCACAGTGACCAAAATGGCCATTTTTACAGAGTTTTGCTTACTCAAAAGCTTCAATTTTGACCCGTTTCAGTCACAGAAAAGACTTTAAACACACTTATTTTAGTTGAAAAAGTCATAATTCACATCCAACAGTCAATTTAGAGTCAAAAGATTAAATGTTAAAATTTCATCATTATAGACCATTTTGGGAACGTTCGACATGTCCTCGAGTCATCGTTTTTCATCCGAAAATCGATTTTTTGGACTGTACAAAAAATGATTCAAAATGTCAATTGGATCGTGCCTCATGTTGAATAACCACTTTTTAAACCCTCACAGTGACCAAAATGGCCATTTTTACAGAGTTTTGCTTACTCAAAAGCTTCAATTTTGACCCGTTTCAGTCACAGAAATGACTTTAAACACACTTATTTTAGTTGAAAAAGTCATAATTCACATCCAACAGTCATTTAGAGTCAAAAGATTAAATGTTAAAATTTCATCATTATAGACCATTTTGGGAACGTTCGACATGTCCGGAGTCATCGTTTTTCATCCGAAAATCGATTTTTTGGACTGTACCAAAAATGATTCAAAATGTCAATTGGATCGTGCCTCATGTTGAATAACCACTTTTTAAACCCTCACAGTGACCAAAATGGCCATTTTTACAGAGTTTTGCTTACTCAAAAGCTTCAATTTTGACCCGTTTCAGTCATAGAAATGACTTTAAACACACTTATTTTAGTTGAAAAAGTCATAATTCACATCCAACAGTCATTTAGAGTCAAAAGATTAAATGTTAAAATTTCATCATTATAGACCATTTTGGGAACGTTCGACATGTCCGGAGTCATCGTTTTTCATCCGAAAATCGATTTTTTGGACTGTACCAAAAATGATTCAAAATGTCAATTGGATCGTGCCTCATGTTGAATAACCACTTTTTAAACCCTCACAGTGACCAAAATGGCCATTTTTACAGAGTTTTGCTTACTCAAAAGCTTCAATTTTGACCCGTTTCAGTCATAGAAATGACTTTAAACACACTTATTTTAGTTGAAAAAGTCATAATTCACATCCAACAGTCATTTAGAGTCAAAAGATTAAATGTTAAAATTTCATCATTATAGACCATTTTGGGAACGTTCGACATGTCCGGAGTCATCGTTTTTCATCCGAAAATTGATTTTTTGGACTGTACCAAAAATGATTCAAAATGTCAATTGGATCATGCCTCATGTTGAATAACCACTTTTTAAACCCTCACAGTGACCAAAATGGCCATTTTTACAGAGTTTTGCTTACTCAAAAACTTCAATTTTGACCCGTTTCAGTCACAGAAATGACTTTAAACACACTTATTTTAGTTGAAAAAGTCATAATTCACATCCAACAGTCATTTAGAGTCAAAAGATTAAATGTTAAAATTTCATCATTATAGACCATTTTGGGAACGTTCGACATGTCCGGAGTCATCGTTTTTCATCCGAAAATCGATTTTTTGGACTGTACCAAAAATGATTCAAAATGTCAATTGGATCGTGCCTCATGTTGAATAACCACTTTTTAAACCCTCACAGTGACCAAAATGGCCATTTTTACAGAGTTTTGCTTACTCAAAAGCTTCAATTTTGACCCGTTTCAGTCATAGAAATGACTTTAAACACACTTATTTTAGTTGAAAAAGTCATAATTCACATCCAACAGTCATTTAGAGTCAAAAGATTAAATGTTAAAATTTCATCATTATAGACCATTTTGGGAACGTTCGACATGTCCGGAGTCATCGTTTTTCATCCGAAAATTGATTTTTTGGACTGTACCAAAAATGATTCAAAATGTCAATTGGATCATGCCTCATGTTGAATAACCACTTTTTAAACCCTCACAGTGACCAAAATGGCCATTTTTACAGAGTTTTGCTTACTCAAAAACTTCAATTTTGACCCGTTTCAGTCACAGAAATGACTTTAAACACACTTATTTTAGTTGAAAAAGTCATAATTCACATCCAACAGTCATTTAGAGTCAAAAGATTAAATGTTAAAATTTCATCATTATAGACCATTTTGGGAACGTTCGACATGTCCGGAGTCATAGTTTTCATCCGAAAATCGATTTTTTGGACTGTACCAAAAATGATTCAAAATGTCAATTGGATCATGCCTCATGTTGAATAACCACTTTTTAAACCCTCACAGTGACCAAAATTGCCATTTTTACAGAGTTTTGCTTACTCAAAAGCTTCAATTTTGACCCGTTTCAGGCACAGAAATGACTTTAAACACACTTATTTTAGTTGAAAAAGTCATAATTCACATCCAACAGTCATTTAGAGTCAAAAGATTAAATGTTAAAATTTCATCATTATAGACCATTTTGGGAACGTTCGACATGTCCGGAGTCATCGTTTTTCATCCGAAAATTGATTTTTTGGACTGTACCAAAAATGATTCAAAATGTCAATTGGATCATGCCTCATGTTGAATAACCACTTTTTAAACCCTCACAGTGACCAAAATTGCCATTTTTACAGAGTTTTGCTTACTCAAAAGCTTCAATTTTGACCCGTTTCAGGCACAGAAATGACTTTAAACACACTTATTTTAGTTGAAAAAGTCATAATTCACATCCAACAGTCATTTAGAGTCAAAAGATTAAATGTTAAAATTTCATCATTATAGACCATTTTGGAAACGTTCGACATGTCCGGAGTCATCGTTTTTCATCCGAAAATCGATTTTTTGGACTGTACCAAAAATGATTCAAAATGTCAATTGGATCATGCCTCATGTTGAATAACCACTTTTTAAACCCTCACAGTGACCAAAATGGCCATTTTTACAGAGTTTTGCTTACTCAAAAACTTCAATTTTGACCCGTTTCAGTCACAGAAATGACTTTAAACACACTTATTTTAGTTGAAAAAGTCATAATTCACATCCAACAGTCATTTAGAGTCAAAAGATTAAATGTTAAAATTTCATCATTATAGACCATTTTGGGAACGTTCGACATGTCCGGAGTCATAGTTTTCATCCGAAAATCGATTTTTTGGACTGTACCAAAAATGATTCAAAATGTCAATTGGATCATGCCTCATGTTGAATAACCACTTTTTAAACCCTCACAGTGACCAAAATTGCCATTTTTACAGAGTTTTGCTTACTCAAAAGCTTCAATTTTGACCCGTTTCAGGCACAGAAATGACTTTAAACACACTTATTTTAGTTGAAAAAGTCATAATTCACATCCAACAGTCATTTAGAGTCAAAAGATTAAATGTTAAAATTTCATCATTATAGACCATTTTGGAAACGTTCGACATGTCCGGAGTCATCGTTTTTCATCCGAAAATCGATTTTTTGGACTGTACCAAAAATGATTCAAAATGTCAATTGGATCATGCCTCATGTTGAATAACCACTTTTTAAACCCTCACAGTGACCAAAATTGCCATTTTTACAGAGTTTTGCTTACTCAAAAGCTTAAATTTTGACCTGTTTCAGTCACAGAAATGACTTTAAACACACTTATTTTAGTTGAAAAAGTCATAATTCACATCCAACAGTCATTTAGAGTCAAAAGATTAAATGTTAAAATTTCATCATTATAGACCATTTTGGGAACGTTCGACATGTCCGGAGTCATCGTTTTTCATCCGAAAATCGATTTTTTGGACTGTACCAAAAATGATTCAAAATGTCAATTGGATCGTGCCTCATGTTGAATAACCACTTTTTAAACCCTCACAGTGACCAAAATGGCCATTTTTACAGAGTTTTGCTTACTCAAAAGCTTCAATTTTGACCCGTTTCAGTCACAGAAATGACTTTAAACACACTTATTTTAGTTGAAAAAGTCATAATTCACATCCAACAGTCATTTAGAGTCAAAAGATTAAATGTTAAAATTTCATCATTATAGACCATTTTGGGAACGTTCGACATGTCCGGAGTCATCGTTTTTCATCCGAAAATCGATTTTTTGGACTGTACCAAAAATGATTCAAAATGTCAATTGGATCATGCCTCATGTTGAATAACCACTTTTTAAACCCTCACAGTGACCAAAATTGCCATTTTTACAGAGTTTTGCTTACTCAAAAGCTTCAATTTTGACCCGTTTCAGGCACAGAAATGACTTTAAACACACTTATTTTAGTTGAAAAAGTCATAATTCACATCCAACAGTCATTTAGAGTCAAAAGATTAAATGTTAAAATTTCATCATTATAGACCATTTTGGGAACGTTCGACATGTCCGGAGTGATCGTTTTTCATCCGAAAATTTATTTTTTGGACTGTACCAAAAATGATTCAAAATGTCAATTGGATCATGCCTCATGTTGAATAACCACTTTTTAAACCCTCACAGTGACCAAAATTGCCATTTTTACAGAGTTTTGCTTACTCAAAAGCTTCAATTTTGACCTGTTTCAGTCACAGACATGACTTTAAACACACTTATTTTAGTTGAAAAAGTCATAATTCACATCCAACAGTCATTTAGAGTCAAAAGATTAAATGTTAAAATTTCATCATTATAGACCATTTTGGGAACGTTCGACATGTCCGGAGTCATCGTTTTTCATCCGAAAATTGATTTTTTGGACTGTACCAAAAATGATTCAAAATGTCAATTGGATCGGGCCTCATGTTGAATAACCACTTTTTAAACCCTCACAGTGACCAAAATGGCCATTTTTACAGAGTTTTGCTTACTCAAAAGCTTCAATTTTGACCCGTTTCAGTCACAGAAATGACTTTAAATACACTTATTTTAGTTGAAAAAGTCATAATTCACATCCAACAGTCATTTAGAGTCAAAAGATTAAATGTTAAAATTTCATCATTATAGACCATTTTGGAAACGTTCGACATGTCCGGAGTCATCGTTTTTCATCCGAAAATCGATTTTTTTGGACTGTACCAAAAATGATTCAAAATGTCAATTGGATCATGCCTCATGTTGAATAACCACTTTTTAAACCCTCACAGTGACCAAAATTGCCATTTTTACAGAGTTTTGCTTACTCAAAAGCTTCAATTTTGGTCTGTTTCAGTCACAGAAATGACTTTAAACACACTTATTTTAGTTGAAAAAGTCATAATTCACATCCAACAGTCATTTAGAGTCGAAAGATTAAATGTTAAAATTTCATCATTATAGACCATTTTGGGAACGTTCGACATGTCCGGAGTCATCGTTTTTCATCCGAAAATCGATTTTTTGGACTGTACCAAAAATGATTCAAAATGTCAATTGGATCGTGCCTCATGTTGAATAACCACTTTTTAAACCCTCACAGTGACCAAAATGGCCATTTTTACAGAGTTTTGCTTACTCAAAAGCTTCAATTTTGACCCGTTTCAGTCACAGAAAAGACTTTAAACACACTTATTTTAGTTGAAAAAGTCATAATTCACATCCAACAGTCAATTTAGAGTCAAAAGATTAAATGTTAAAATTTCATCATTATAGACCATTTTGGGAACGTTCGACATGTCCTCGAGTCATCGTTTTTCATCCGAAAATCGATTTTTTGGACTGTACAAAAAATGATTCAAAATGTCAATTGGACCGTGCCTCATGTTGAATAACCACTTTTTAAACCCTCACAGTGACCAAAATGGCCATTTTTACAGAGTTTTGCTTACTCAAAAGCTTCAATTTTGACCCGTTTCAGTCACAGAAATGACTTTAAACACACTTATTTTAGTTGAAAAAGT
Organism: Lissotriton vulgaris; assembly: GCF_964263255.1. NCBI lineage: Eukaryota > Metazoa > Chordata > Amphibia > Caudata > Salamandridae > Lissotriton > Lissotriton vulgaris. The sequence continues at coordinate 115,831 of NW_028251419.1, forward strand.
CATAATTCACATCCAACAGTCATTTAGAGTCAAAAGATTAAATGTTAAAATTTCATCATTATAGACCATTTTGGGAACGTTCGACATGTCCGGAGTCATCGTTTTTCATCCGAAAATCGATTTTTTGGACTGTACCAAAAATGATTCAAAATGTCAATTGGATCGTGCCTCATGTTGAATAACCACTTTTTAAACCCTCACAGTGACCAAAATGGCCATTTTTACAGAGTTTTGCTTACTCAAAAGCTTCAATTTTGACCCGTTTCAGTCATAGAAATGACTTTAAACACACTTATTTTAGTTGAAAAAGTCATAATTCACATCCAACAGTCATTTAGAGTCAAAAGATTAAATGTTAAAATTTCATCATTATAGACCATTTTTGGAACGTTCGACATGTCCGGAGTCATCGTTTTTCATCCGAAAATCGATTTTTTGGACTGTACCAAAAATGATTCAAAATGTCAATTGGATCATGCCTCATGTTGAATAACCACTTTTTAAACCCTCACAGTGACCAAAATTGCCATTTTTACAGAGTTTTGCTTACTCAAAAGCTTCAATTTTGACCCGTTTCAGGCACAGAAATGACTTTAAACACACTTATTTTAGTTGAAAAAGTCATAATTCACATCCAACAGTCATTTAGAGTCAAAAGATTAAATGTTAAAATTTCATCATTATAGACCATTTTGGGAACGTTCGACATGTCCGGAGTCATCGTTTTCATCCGAAAATTGATTTTTTGGACTGTACCAAAAATGATTCAAAATGTCAATTGGATCATGCCTCATGTTGAATAACCACTTTTTAAACCCTCACAGTGACCAAAATTGCCATTTTTACAGAGTTTTGCTTACTCAAAAGCTTCAATTTTGACCCGTTTCAGGCACAGAAATGACTTTAAACACACTTATTTTAGTTGAAAAAGTCATAATTCACATCCAACAGTCATTTAGAGTCAAAAGATTAAATGTTAAAATTTCATCATTATAGACCATTTTGGAACGTTCGACATGTCCGGAGTCATCGTTTTTCATCCGAAAATCGATTTTTTGGACTGTACCAAAAATGATTCAAAATGTCAATTGGATCATGCCTCATGTTGAATAACCACTTTTTAAACCCTCACAGTGACCAAAATTGCCATTTTTACAGAGTTTTGCTTACTCAAAAGCTTCAATTTTGACCCGTTTTCAGTCACAGAAATGACTTTAAACACACTTATTTTAGTTGAAAAAGTCATAATTCACATCCAACAGTCATTTAGAGTCAAAAGATTAAATGTTAAAATTTCATCATTTATAGACCATTTTGGGAACGTTCGACATGTCCGGAGTCATCGTTTTTCATCCGAAAATCGATTTTTTGGACTGTACCAAAAATGATTCAAAATGTCAATTGGATCATGCCTCATGTTGAATAACCACTTTTTAAACCCTCACAGTGACCAAAATGCCATTTTTACAGAGTTTTGCTTACTCAAAAGCTTCAATTTTGACCCGTTTCAGTCACAGAAATGACTTTAAACACACTTATTTTAGTTGAAAAAGTCATAATTCACATCCAACAGTCATTTAGAGTCAAAAGATTAAATGTTAAAATTTCATCATTATAGACCATTTTGGGAACGTTCGACATGTCCGGAGTCATCGTTTTTCATCCGAAAATCGATTTTTTGGACTGTACCAAAAATGATTCAAAATGTCAATTGGATCATGCCTCATGTTGAATAACCACTTTTTAAACCCTCACAGTGACCAAAATGGCCATTTTTACAGAGTTTTGCTTACTCAAAAGCTTCAATTTTGACCCGTTTCAGTCACAGAAATGACTTTAAACACACTTATTTTAGTTGAAAAAGTCATAATTCACATCCAACAGTCATTTAGAGTCAAAAGATTAAATGTTAAAATTTCATCATTATAGACCATTTTGGGAACGTTCGACATGTCCGGAGTCATCGTTTTCATCCGAAAATCGATTTTTTGGACTGTACCAAAAATGATTCAAAATGTCAATTGGATCATGCCTCATGTTGAATAACCACTTTTTAAACCCTCACAGTGACCAAAATTGCCATTTTTACAGAGTTTTGCTTACTCAAAAGCTTCAATTTTGACCCGTTTCAGTCACAGAAATGACTTTAAACACACTTATTTTAGTTGAAAAAGTCATAATTCACATCCAACAGTCATTTAGAGTCAAAGATTAAATGTTAAAATTTCATCATTATAGACCATTTTGGGAACGTTCGACATGTCGGAGTCATCGTTTTCATCCGAAAATCGATTTTTTGGACTGTACCAAAAATGATTCAAAAATGTCAATTGGATCATGCCTCTGTTGAATAACACTTTTTTAAAGCCCTCACAGTGACCAAATTGCCATTTTTACAGAGTTTTGGCTTACTAGCTTCAATTGACCTTTCAGGCACAGAATGACTTTAAACACACTTTTTTTAGTTGAAAAAGTCATAATTCACATCCAACAGTCATTTAGAGTCAAAAGATTAAATGTTAAAATTTCATCATTATAGACATTTTGGAAACGTTCGACATGTCCGGAGTCATCGTTTTTCATCCGAAATGATTTTTTGGACTGTACCAAAAATGATTCAAAATGTCAATTGGATCATGCTCATGTGAATACCATTTCCTCACAGTGACCAAAAATTTTTACAGAGTTTTGCTTACTCAAAAGCTTCAATTTTGACCTGTTTCAGTCACAGAATGACTTTAAACACACTTATTTTAGTTGAAAAAGTCATAATTCACATCCCAACAGTCATTTAGAGTCAAAAAATTTAAATGTTAAATTCATCATTATAGACCATTTTGGAAACGTTCGACATGTCCGGAGTCATCGTTTTTCATCCGAAAATCGATTTTTTGGACTGTACAAAAATGATTCAAAATGTCAATTGGATCGTGCCTCATGGTTGAATAACCACTTTTTAACCCTCACAGTGACCAAAATTGCCATTTTTACAGAGTTTTGCTTACTCAAAAGCTTCAATTTTGACCCGTTTTAGTCACAGAAATGACTTTAAACACACTTATTTTAGTTGAAAAAGTCATAATTCACATCCAACAGTCATTTAGAGTCAAAAGATTAAATGTTAAAATTTCATCATTATAGACCATTTTGGGAACGTTCGACATGTCCTCGAGTCATTGTTTTTCATCCGAAAATCGATTTTTGGACTGTACCAAAAATGATTCAAAATGTCAATTGGATCGTGCCTCATGTTGAATAACCACTTTTTAAACCCTCACAGTGACCAAAATGGCCATTTTACAGAGTTTTGCTTACTCAAAAGCTTCAATTTTGACCCGTTTCAGTCACAGAAATGACTTTAAACACACTTATTTTAGTTGAAAAAGTCATAATTCACATCCAACAGTCATTTAGAGTCAAAAGATTAAATGTTAAAATTTCATCATTATAGACCATTTTGGGAACGTTCGACATGTCCGGAGTCATCGTTTTCATCCGAAAATCGATTTTTTGACTGTACCAAAAATGATTCAAAATGTCAATTGGATCATGCCTCATGTTGAATAACCACTTTTTAAACCCTCACAGTGACCAAAATTGCCATTTTTACAGAGTTTTGCTTACTCAAAAGCTTCAATTTTGACCCCGTTTCAGGCACAGAAATGACTTTAAACACACTTATTTTAGTTGAAAAAGTCATAATTCACATCCAACAGTCATTTAGAGTCAAAAGATTAAATGTTAAAATTTTCATCATTATAGACCATTTTGGGAACGTTCGACATGTCCGGAGTGATCGTTTTTCATCCGAAAATTGATTTTTTGGACTGCACCAAAAATGATTCAAAATGTCAATTGGATCATGCCTCATGTTGAATAACCACTTTTTAAACCCTCACAGTGACCAAAATGGCCATTTTTACAGAGTTTTGCTTACTCAAAAGCTTCAATTTTGACCCGTTTCAGTCACAGAAATGACTTTAAACACACTTATTTTAGTTGAAAAAGTCATAATTCCACATCCAACAGTCATTTAGAGTCAAAAGATTAAATGTTTAAAATTTCATCATTATAGACCATTTTGGAAAACGTTCGACATGTCCGGAGTCATCGTTTTTCATCCGAAAATCGATTTTTTTGGACTGTACCAAAAATGATTCAAAATGTCAATTGGATCATGCCTCATGTTGAATAACCACTTTTTAAACCCTAAGTGACCAAATTGCCATTTTTACAGAGTTTTGCTTACTCAAAAGCTTCAATTTTGGTCCTGTTTCAGTCACAGAAATGACTTTAAACACACTTATTTTAGTTGAAAAAGTCATAATTCACATCCAACAGTCATTTAGAGTCGAAAGATTAAATGTTAAAATTTCATCATTATAGACCATTTTGGGAACGTTCGACATGTCCGGAGTCATCGTTTTCATCCGAAATCGATTTTTTGGACTGTACCAAAAATGATCAAAATGTCAATTGGATCGTGCCTCATGTTGAATAACCACTTTTTAAACCCTCACAGTGACCAAAATGGCCATTTTTACAGAGTTTTGCTTACTCAAAAGCTTCAATTTTGACCCGTTTCAGTCACAGAAAAGACTTTAAACACACTTATTTTAGTTGAAAAAGTCATAATTCACATCCAACAGTCATTTAGAGTCAAAAGATTAATGTTAAAATTTCATCATTATAGACCATTTTGGGAACGTTCGACATGTCCTCGAGTCATCGTTTTTCATCCGAAATCGATTTTTTGGCTGTACAAAAAATGATTCAAAATGTCAATTGGACCGTGCCTCATGTTGAATAACCACTTTTTAAACCCTCACAGTGACCAAAATGGCCATTTTTACAGAGTTTTGCTTACTCAAAAGCTTCAATTTTGACCCGTTTCAGTCACAGAAATGACTTTAAACACACTTATTTTAGTTTGAAAAAGTCATAATTCACATCCAACAGTCATTTAGAGTCAAAAGATTAAATGTTAAAATTTCATCATTATAGACCATTTTGGGAACGTTCGACATGTCCGGAGTCATCGTTTTTCATCCAAAAATCGATTTTTTGGACTGTACCAAAAATGATTCAAAATGTCAATTGGATCGTGCCTCATGTTGAATAACCACTTTTTAAACCCTCACAGTGACCAAAATGGCCATTTTACAGAGTTTTGCTTACTCAAAAGCTTCAATTTTGACCCGTTTTCAGTCATAGAAATGACTTTAAAACACACTTATTTTAGTTGAAAAAAGTCATAATTCACATCCAACAGTCATTTAGAGTCAAAAGATTAAATGTTAAAATTTCATCATTATAGACCATTTTGGGAACGTTCGACATGTCGATACTCGGAGTCATCGTTTTTCATCCGAAATCGATTTTTTGGACTGTACCAAAAATGATTCAAAATGTCAATTGGATCATGCCTCATGTTGAATAACCACTTTTTAAACCCTCACAGTGACCAAATGGCCATTTTTACAGAGTTTTGCTTACTCAAAAGCTTTCAATTTGACCCGTTTCAGTCACAGAAATGACTTTAAACACACTTATTTTAGTTGAAAAAGTCATAATTCACATCCAACAGTCATTTAGAGTCAAAAGATTAAATGTTAAAATTTCATCATTATAGACCATTTTGGGAACGTTCGACATGTCCGGAGTCATCGTTTTCATCCGAAAATCGATTTTTTGGACTGTACCAAAAATGATTCAAAATGTCAATTGGATCATGCCTCATGTTGAATAACCACTTTTTAAACCCTCACAGTGACCAAAATTGCCATTTTTACAGAGTTTTGCTTACTCAAAAGCTTCAATTTTGACCCGTTTCAGGCACAGAAATGACTTTAAACACACTTATTTTAGTTGAAAAAGTCATAATTCACATCCAACAGTCATTTAGAGTCAAAAGATTAAATGTTAAAATTTCATCATTATAGACCATTTTGGGAACGTTCGACATGTCCGGAGTCATCGTTTTTCATCCGAAAATTGATTTTTTGGACTGTACCAAAAATGATTCAAAATGTCAATTGGATCATGCCTCATGTTGAATAACCACTTTTTAAACCCTCACAGTGACCAAAATTGCCATTTTTACAGAGTTTTGCTTACTCAAAAGCTTCAATTTTGACCCGTATCAGTCACAGAAATGACTTTAAACACACTTATTTTAGTTGAAAAAGTCATAATTCACATCCAACAGTCATTTAGATTCAAAAGATTAAATGTTAAAATTTCATCATTATAGACCATTTTGGGAACGTTCGACATGTCCGGAGTCATCGTTTTTCATCCGAAAATCGATTTTTTGGACTGTACCAAAAATGATTCAAAATGTCAATTGGATCATGCCTCATGTTGAATAACCACTTTTTAAACCCTCACAGTGACCAAAATGGCCATTTTTACAGAGTTTTGCTTACTCAAAAGCTTCAATTTTGACCCGTTCAGTCACAGAAATGACTTTAAACACACTTATTTTAGTTGAAAAAGTCATAATTCACATCCAACAGTCATTTAGAGTCAAAAGATTAAATGTTAAAATTTCATCATTATAGACCATTTTGGGAACGTTCGACATGTCCGGAGTCATCGTTTTTCATCCGAAAATCGATTTTTTGGACTGTACCAAAAATGATTCAAAATGTCAATTGGATCATGCCTCATGTTGAATAACCACTTTTTAAACCCTCACAGTGACCAAAATTGCCATTTTTACAGAGTTTTGCTTAACTCAAAAACTTCAATTTTGACCCGTTTCAGTCACAGAAATGACTTTAAACACACTTATTTTAGTTGAAAAAGTCATAATTCACATCCAACAGTCATTTAGAGTCAAAAGATTAAATGTTAAAATTTCATCATTATAGACCATTTTGGGAACGTTCGACATGTCCGGAGTCATAGTTTTCATCCGAAAATCGATTTTTTGGACTGTACCAAAAATGATTCAAAATGTCAATTGGATCATGCCTCATGTTGAATAACCACTTTTTAAACCCTCACAGTGACCAAAATTGCCATTTTTACAGAGTTTTGCTTACTCAAAAGCTTCAATTTTGACCCGTTTCAGTCACAGAAATGACTTTAAACACACTTATTTTAGTTGAAAAAGTCATAATTCACATCCAACAGTCATTTAGAGTCAAAAGATTAAATGTTAAAATTTCATCATTATAGACCATTTTGGGAACGTTCGACATGTCCGGAGTCATCGTTTTTCATCCGAAAATTGATTTTTTGGACTGTACCAAAAATGATTCAAAATGTCAATTGGATCATGCCTCATGTTGAATAACCACTTTTAAACCCTCACAGTGACCAAAATGCCATTTTTACAGAGTTTTGCTTACTCAAAAGCTTCAATTTTGACCCGTTTCAGTCACAGAAATGACTTTAAACACACTTATTTTAGTTGAAAAAAGTCATAATTCACATCCAACAGTCATTTAGAGTCAAAAGATTAAATGTTAAAATTTCATCATTATAGACCATTTTGGGAACGTTCGACATGTCCGGAGTCATCGTTTTCATCCGAAAATCGATTTTTTTGGACTGTACCAAAAATGATTCAAAATGTCAATTGGATCAGTGCCTCATGTTGAATAACCACTTTTAAACCCTCACAGTGACCAAAATTGCCATTTTTACAGAGTTTTGCTTACTCAAAAGCTTCAATTTTGACCCGTTTCAGTCACAGAAATGACTTTAACACACTTATTTTAGTTGAAAAAGTCATAATTCACATCCAACAGTCATTTAGAGTCAAAAGATTAAATGTTAAAATTTCATCATTATAGACCATTTTGGGAACGTTCGACATGTCCGGAGTCATCGTTTTTCATCCGAAAATCGATTTTTTGGACTGTACCAAAAATGATTCAAAATGTCAATTGGATCATGCCTCATGTTGAATAACCACTTTTTAAACCCTCACAGTGACCAAAATTGCCATTTTTACAGAGTTTTGCTTACTCAAAAGCTTCAATTTTGACCCTGTTTCAGTCACAGAAATGACTTTAAAACACACTTATTTTAGTTGAAAAAGTCATAATTCACATCCAACAGTCATTTAGAGTCAAAAGATTAAATGTTAAAATTTCATCATTATAGACCATTTTGGAACGTTCGACATGTCCCGAGTCATCGTTTTTCATCCGAAAATCGATTTTTTGGACTGTACCAAAATGATTCAAAATGTCAATTGGATCGTGCTCATGTTGAATAACCACTTTTTAAACCCTCACAGTGACCAAAATGGCCATTTTTACAGAGTTTTGCTTACTCAAAAGCTTCAATTTTGACCCGTTTTCAGTCACAGAAATGACTTTAAACACACTTATTTTAGTTGAAAAAGTCATAATTCACATCCAACAGTCATTTAGAGTCAAAAGATTAAATGTTAAAATTTCATCATTATAGACCATTTGGGAACGTTCGACATGTCCGGAGTCATTGTTTTTCATCCGAAATCGATTTTTGGACTGTACCAAAAATGATTCAAATGTCAATGGGATCGTGCCTCATGTTGAATAACCACTTTTTAAACCCTCACAGTGACCAAAATTCCATTTTACAGAGTTTTGCTTACTCAAAAGCTTCATTTTGACCCGTTTCAGTCATAGAAATGACTTTAAACACACTTATTTTAGTTGAAAAAGTCATAATTCACATCCAACAGTCATTTAGAGGTCAAAAGATTAAATGTTAAAATTTCATCATTTATAGACCATTTTTGGAACGTTCGACATGTCTCG